>NW_026285304.1:0-149962 GCF_023373465.1 Oncorhynchus keta | reverse complement strand
GCATCGGACAAACCATATACACATTGGCCAATACCACCCAATTCGGCGTTGATTCATCCAAAGTGTATTGCAAATGCCATATGGTAATTGCCAGTTGTAACACTTTAAAAAATTCAACAGGGGGCAAATGCGCTCCACCGGGGTTTTCATATTGGATATGTAACCCAAATTAATGTCCAAAGTAAAATTTTGAAAAAATGAACTTTTTTTCAAAAACTTATCACCCCTTAAAAGTGCTTTCTGGACCGTTTTTCGAAATTCTTTCGATTTTTTTTTGTCAATTACACATGTGTAAGAACTGTATGAATATACTTTTGTCCAATTTTATTATCATAATTTTTTTATTTTTTTTATATGCGCATATGAATATGTTTTGTCCAATTCCAATATGATTTCATAGGAAGTCAAAAGTCAAAAGTCAAAAATGTCAACATTTTGTAAAAACTTCACACACCCATAAAAAGTGCTTTCTGGACCGTTTTTCGAAATTCTTTCGATTTTTTGTCAATTACACATGTGTAAGAACTGTATGAATATACTTTTGTCCAATTTTATTATCATAATTTTTTTTTATTTTTTTTTTACATGCGCATAAGGAATATGTTTTGTCCAATTCCAATATGATTTCATAGGAAGTCAAAAGTCAAAAGTCAAAAATGTCAAAATTTTGTAAAAAACTTCACACACCCTTAAAAAGTGCTTTCTGGACCGTTTTTTGAAATTCTTTCAATTTTTTGTCAATTACACATGTAAGAACTGTATGAATATACTTTTGTCCAATTTTATTATCATATTTTTATATATTTTTTAAATTGTGCATAAGGATTTTTTTTTGTGGGCCAAATGACGTAAGAAATTTGACATGCTCAAAAAATCCTGCAGAAATGCAAAATTGACTGGCCTGATGAACTCGGGATGGCCGGGCAGTGATAGTTGTTCCTTTCCATCACTCGTTGTGTTGACTTCATCATGTCCATTTTGTGATGTTTTTTTTTTTTCACTATATAATCATATTGCAAGTGCACGTGCATTTGCAATATGTTCCAATGTGCATTTACCATATGAAATTTGACCTTGCTCAAAAATGCAAAATTGACTGGTCTGATGAACACAGGATGGCCGAGCAGTGATAGTTGTACATTTCCATCACTCGTTGTGTTGATTTCATCATCTCCGTTAGGTGATGTTTTTACACTATAGAATCATATTGCAAATGCACGTGCATTGTTGTGCAACTGGTAACCCAAAAATAAAAATATGGTTGTAAATGCATTTTACCGGTCATTCTGATATTAATGCTCGCTATGGGAACACAGGATGGCCGGGCAGTGATAGTTGTACATTTCCATCACTCGTTGTGTTGATTTCATCATGTCCATTAGGTGATGTTTTTACACTATAGAATCATATTGCAAGTGCGCGCGCATTTGCAATATGTTTCAATGTGCATTTACCATATGAAATTTGACATGCTCAAAAATGCAAAATTGACTGGTCTGATGGACACAGGATGGCCGAGCAGTGATAGTTGTACATTTCCATCACTCGTTGTGTTGATTTCATCATGTCCATTAGGTGATGTTTTTCACTATAGAATCATATTGCAAGTGCACGCGCATTTGCAATATGTTTCAATGTGCATTTACCATATGAAATTTGACATGCTCAAAAATGCAAAATTGACTGGTCTGATGAACACAGGATGGCTGAGCAGTGATAGTTGTACATTTCCATCACCTGTTGTGTTGATTTCATCATGTCCATTTGTTTATGTTTTCTCACTTTTGCAAAGTCACTGTGCATTTGCAATATGGTTCAATGGGCAGGTACCATCACGAATTTGTCATGCTATAAAAATCCTGCAGGAATGTGAAATTGACTGGTCTGATGAACACAGGATGGCCGAGCAGTGATAGTTGTACATTTCCATCACTTGTTGTGTTGATTTCATCATGTCCATTAGGTGATGTTTTTTCACTATAGAATCATATTGCAAATGCACGTGCATTGTTGTGCAACTGGTAACCCAAAAATTAAAATATGGTTGTAAATGCATTTACCGGGACTCCTATTATCCATGCCCGCTATGGGAGTACCCTACTACGGCCCTCTATCTATGGGGGCAGTCCTGAGTGCTTTATGGACTGTTTAAAATATTCTGATGGATACGCATGTTGTGCAACTGGTGATTGAAAATAGGCACCTGGTAACCCAAAAATGAAAATATGGTTGTGAATGCATTTACCGGTCATTCTGATATTAATGCCCGCTATGGGAACACAGGATGGCCGAGCAGTGATAGTTGTACATTTCCATCACTCGTTGTGTTGATTTCATCATGTCCATTAGGTGATGTTTTTACACTATAGAATCATATTGCAAGTGCGCGCGCATTTGCAATATGTTTCAATGTGCATTTACCATATGAAATTTGAAATGCTCAAAAATGCAAAATTGACTGGTCTGATGGACACAGGATGGCCGAGCAGTGATAGTTGTACATTTCCATCACTCGTTGTGTTGATTTCATCATGTCCATTAGGTGATGTTTTTACACTATAGAATCATATTGCAAGTGCGCGCATTTGCAATATGTTTCAATGTGCATTTACCATATGAAATTTGAAATGCTCAAAAATGCAAAATTGACTGGTCTGATGGACACAGGATGGCCGAGCAGTGATAGTTGTACATTTCCATCACTCGTTGTGTTGATTTCATCATGTCCATTAGGTGATGTTTTTCACTATAGAATCATATTGCAAATGCACGTGCATTGTTGTGCAACTGGTAACCCAAAATAAAAATATGGTTGTAAATGCATTTACCGGTCATTCTGATATTAATGCTCGCTATGGGAACACAGGATGGCCGGGCAGTGATAGTTGTACATTTCCATCACTCGTTGTGTTGATTTCATCATGTCCATTAGGTGATGTTTTTACACTATAGAATCATATTGCAAGTGCGCGCGCATTTGCAATATGTTTCAATGTGCATTTACCATATGAAATTTGACATGCTCAAAAATGCAAAATTGACTGGTCTGATGAACACAGGATGGCTGAGCAGTGATAGTTGTACATTTCCATCACCTGTTGTGTTGATTTCATCATGTCCATTTGTTTATGTTTTCTCACTTTTGCAAAGTCACTGTGCATTTGCAATATGGTTCAATGGGCAGGTACCATCACGAATTTGTCATGCTATAAAAATCCTGCAGGAATGTGAAATTGACTGGTCTGATGAACACAGGATGGCCGAGCAGTGATAGTTGTACATTTCCATCACTTGTTGTGTTGATTTCATCATGTCCATTAGGTGATGTTTTTTCACTATAGAATCATATTGCAAATGCACGTGCATTGTTGTGCAACTGGTAACCAAAAATAAAAATATGGTTGTAAATGCATTTACCGGTCATTCTGATATTAATGCTCGCTATGGGAACACAGGATGGCCGGGCAGTGATAGTTGTACATTTCCATCACTCGTTGTGTTGATTTCATCATGTCCATTAGGTGATGTTTTTACACTATAGAATCATATTGCAAGTGCGCGCATTTGCAATATGTTTCAATGTGCATTTACCATATGAAATTTGACATGCTCAAAAATGCAAAATTGACTGGTATGATGGACACAGGATGGCCGAGCAGTGATAGTTGTACATTTCCATCACTCGTTGTGTTGATTTCATCATGTCCATTAGGTGATGTTTTTACACTATAGAATCATATTGCAAGTGCGCGCGCATTTGCAATATGTTTCAATGTGCATTTACCATATGAAATTTGACATGCTCAAAAATGCAAAATTGACTGGTCTGATGGACACAGGATGGCCGAGCAGTGATAGTTGTACATTTCCATCACTCGTTGTGTTGATTTCATCATGTCCATTAGGTGATGTTTTTACACTATAGAATCATATTGCAAGTGCGCGCATTTGCAATATGTTTCAATGTGCATTTACCATATGAAATTTGACATGCTCAAAAATGCAAAATTGACTGGTCTGATGAACACAGGATGGCTGAGCAGTGATAGTTGTACATTTCCATCACTCGTTGTGTTGATTTCATCATGTCCATTTGTTTATGTTTTCTCACTTTTGCAAAGTCACTGTGCATTTGCAATATGGTTCAATGGGCAGGTACCATCACGAATTTGTCATGCTATAAAATCCTGCAGGAATGTGAAATTGACTGGCCCGATGAACTCGGGATAGCTGGGCAGTGATTCTGGTTCATCTCCATGGCTCGTTAGGGTTGATTTCAGAATGTCACTTTTGGTGATGGTCCTCTCCCGTTTAAACATATTGCTAATGTACAAAAGTCAACTAGCAAGTCAGTGTCCATCAGTCAATTAGATGTCATTTTGACACCAAACTGATACCAATTGACACCAAACCCACTTTTTCCAACTCATTTAGAAGCCAACTATCATATATGTCAGAGCAGGCCCATAATTCACAGCGCCTTTAGTTTAAAACATAATAAAAACGTAAAACACATAGTTACGTTCTAGCTGCGGGTCCAGGTCAGACATTATGTGAAGGCCTATGTGAGGCGACCCCGAATCCCGAGTTTCGGCTCGATAGGTCCTTCGGTGCCCGAGTAAAACCCTAATTGGTGCTGAAAATCCACTTTTTCCATGCCTTGCTATGGGGTCCTTGAATGAGCTATCGGACCGAAACGTTGGGGTCCGTCTCTATGGGCCGAGCCGGTTCCAATGCACCTAGTCTTGTGTCTCTGAGACTTTTCTAAATGTCGCCATTTTCGTAATGGTCAAAATGAATTGAAATCATTGCAAATGTACGAGGCTATTTCTCGGTCCGAGAACCTTCTAGAGCCACCTAACTCACCACGCACTATCGACCCGAGGTCTAGAACAGGTTTCTAAAGTTTCGGAACTCTAGGTCTGACGGTTCTTTTTAGCTCGAACAAAGCTAACTATTGGAGGCACTGTCTGTCTCTACAAACCCCAATACGTCCCTCCTTCCAAGTTGTGTGTCTGTGTGATTTAGTTTTCCTTTGAAATTTTATGGGAAAAATGACTGATTTACAGTTCATGGGGGTTGCCTAATCACACATATGAAGTTTTGGACAGATCTGACTTTTTTAACCCCTCGAAACAGCCCCTGAGACACCAATTAAGGCACTTCCGGTTGGCACAGGAAGCTATAAGTCAACACATATCCTCACTGGGCTATGCTTTTACAGAATCCTGTGTTTTAAGTCCTTACGTTAAGAATTGACTGATTTACACAGGGTTGAATGCACTATGTCTATCAAACTGCAGGCAGGTAATGGAAAAACACTTTTAGGGTGATTTTAACCACTTCCGGTTGGTCCAGGAAGCTTAGAATCAACACAGGTAGACCTCATACTGGCCTGATGGACTGTCATCAAAGACAGGTTCATACGGCATTCATAACCCATATAGACTTCAGGTTGAATTTAGGGGTTCAGGCAATGTATTCCTATGGGGAGAGAAGTCAATGCAAACTCTTTGAAGTAAACACCTTCTTTAACTATTAAGGGTTAATGCCACACGGTCAAGGTTAGGCTTGCACGGATCGGAAGGACCTTAGGAACGTACCTGAGGTCGAATTGTGCTTCTCACCCTAACGGTTCTCTCACTGTCACCCAAAAGCAAATGACGTTGTGGGGCAGGCTTCATTTTGGGCCTACTTTTCTAATGGTCGCTGCGCTCAGACCGAGCGAGCTACGGTCAAGCGGGATATCTCGTTGAACTCGGCACGGCCTAGAGATTATGTTTATGCCATTGCCTGCTCTCTGTGTCTTTGAGAACCGCACTTTTTCACTCCAGCCTTGCTGTGTGTGCGTGTGAGAGCTTTTCTTTGACATCTGTTGGGAGAAATGACTGATTTACAGTTCATGAGGGTTACCTAGTCACACATATGAAGTTTTGAAAAGATCTGACCTTTTTAACCCTTGGAAACTGCCACTGTGACATCATTAAAGGCACTTCCGGTTGGCACAGGAAGCTATAAGTAAACCCATGTCTTGATTGACATAGAAACTTACAGAATCCTGTGTTTTAAGTCCTTACGTTAAGAATTGACTGATTTACACAGGGTTGAATGCACTATGTCTATCAAACTGCAGGCAGGTAATGGAAAAACACTTTTAGGGTGATTTTAACCATTTCCGGTTGGTCCAGGAAGCTTAGAATCAACACAGGTAGACCTCATACTGGCCTGATGGACTGTCATCAAAGACAGGTTCATACGGCATTCATAACCCATATAGACTTCAGGTTGAATTTAGGGGTTCAGGCAATGTATTCCTATGGGGAGAGAAGTCAATGCAAACTCTTTGAAGTAAACACCTTCTTTTAACTATTAAGGGTTAATGCCACACGGTCAAGGTTAGGCTTGCACGGATCGGAAGGACCTTAGGAACGTACCTGAGGTCGAATTGTGCTTCTCACCCTAACGGTTCTCTCACTGTCACCCAAAAGCAAATGACGTTGTGGGGCAGGCTTCATTTTGGGCCTACTTTTCTAATGGTCGCTGCGCTCAGACCGAGCGAGCTACGGTCAAGCGGGATATCTCGTTGAACTCGGCACGGCCTAGAGATTATGTTTATGCCATTGCCTGCTCTCTGTGTCTTTGAGAACCGCACTTTTTCACTCCAACCTTGCTGTGTGTGCGTGTGAGAGCTTTTCTTTGACATCTGTTGGGAGAAATGACTGATTTACAGTTCATGAGGGTTACCTAGTCACACATATGAAGTTTTGAAAAGATCTGACCTTTTAACCCTTGGAAACTGCCACTGTGACATCATTAAAGGCACTTCCGGTTGGCACAGGAAGCTATAAGTAAACCCATGTCTTGATTGACATAGAAACTTACAGAATCCTGAGTTTTAAGTCTTTAAGTTAAGAATTGACTGATCTACGATCTACACAGGGTTGAATGTAGTCATTTTCACCTTTGAAGGTTATGTACATCAAAACACCTTTTGGGTCAATTTAACCACTTCCGGTTGCTTCAGGAAGCTTAGAATCGGCACAGGTAGACCTCATAGTGAGCTGATGGACTGTCATAGAAGACAGGTTCATAAGGCATTCATAACCCACATAGGCCTCAGGTTGAATTTAGAGGTGCAGGCAATGTATTCCTATGGGGAGAGAAGTCAATGCAAACTCTTTGAAGTAAACACCTTATTTTAACTGTTAAGGGTTAATGCCACACGGTCAAGGTTAGGCTTGCACGGATCGGGAGGACCTCAGGAACGTACCTGAGGTCGAATTGTGCTTCTCACCCTAACGGTTCTCTCACTGTCACCCAAAAGCAAATGACATTGAGGGCCAGGCTTCCTTTTGCGCCTTCTTTTTTTCAAGGTCGCTGCACTCAGAGCGAGCTACGGTCAAGCGGGGCGTCTCGTTGAACTCTGCACAGCCTGGAGACTATGGTGATGCCATTTTTTGTGTTGATTTCAGAATGCCATTTTGGTGATGGTCCCTCTCCGTTTAAACATATTGCTAATGTACAAAAGTCAACTAGCAAGTCAGTGTCCACCAGTCAATTAGATGTCATTCTGACACCAAACTGATACCAATTGACACCAAACCCACTTTTTCCAACTCATTTAGAAGCCAACTATCACATATGTCAGAGCAGGCCCATAATTCACAGCGCCATTAGTTTAAAACATAATAAAACGTAAAACACATAGTTACGTTCTAGCTGCGGGTCCAGGTCAGACATTATGTGAAGGCCTATGTGAGGCGACCCCGAATCCCGAGTTTCGGCTCGATAGGTCCTTCGGTGCCCGAGTAAAACCCTAATTGGTGCTGAAAATCCATTTTTTCAATGCCTTGCTATGGGGTCCTTGAATGAGCTATCGGACCGAAACGTTGTGGTCCGTCTCTATGGCCCGAGCCGGTTTCAATGCACCTAGTCTTGTGTCTCTGAGACTTTTCTAAATGTCGCCATTTTCGTAATGGTCAAAATGAATTGAAGACATTGCAAATGTACGAGGCTATTTCTCGGTCCGAGAACCTTCTAGAGCCACCTAACTCACCACGCACTATCGACCGAGGCCTAGAACAGGTTTCTAAAGTTTCGGAACTCTAGGTCTGACGGTTCTTTTTAGCTCGAACAAAGCTAACTATTGGAGGCACTGTCTGTCTCTACAAACCCCAATACGTCCCTCCTTCCAAGTTGTGTGTCTGTGTGATTTAGTTTTCCTTTGAAATTTTATGGGAAAAATGACTGATTTACAGTTCATGGGGGTTGCCTAATCACACATATGAAGTTTTGGACAGATCTGACTTTTTTAACCCTCGAAACAGCCCCTGAGACACCAATTAAGGCACTTCCGGTTGTCACAGGAAGCTATAAGTCAACACATATCCTCACTGGGCTATGCTTTTACAGAATCCTGAGTTTTAAGTCCTTACGTTAAGAATTGACTGATTTACACAGGGTTGAATGCACTATGTCTATCAAACTGCAGGCAGGTAATGGAAAACACTTTTAGGGTGATTTTAACCACTTCCGGTTGGTCCAGGAAGCTTAGAATCAACACAGGTAGACCTCATACTGGCCTGATGGACTGTTACCAAAGACAGGTTCATACGGCATTCATAACCCATATAGACTTCAGGTTGAATTTAGGGGTAAAGGCAATGTATTCCTATGGGGAGAGAAATCAATGCAAACTTTTTGAAGTAAACACCATCTTTTAACTATTAAGGGTTAATGCCACACTGTCAACGTTAGGCTTGCACGGATTGGAAGGACCTTAGGAACATACCTGAGGTCGAATTGTGCTTCTCATCCTAACGGTTCTCTCACTGTCACCCAAAAGCAAATGACGTTGTGGGGCAGGCTTCATTTTGGGCCTACTTTTCTAATGGTCGCTGCGCTCAGACCGAGCGAGCTACGGTCAAGCGGGATATCTCGTTGAACTCGGCACGGCCTAGACATTATGTTTATGCCATTGCCTGCTCTCTGTGTCTTTAAGAACCACACTTTTTCACTCCATCCTTGCTGTGTGTGCGTGTGAGAGCTTTTCTTTGACATCTGCTGGGAGAAATGACTGATTTACAGTTCATGAGGGTTACCTAGTCACACATATGAAGTTTTGAAAAGATCTGACCTTTTTAACCCATGGAAACTGCCACTGTGACACCATTAAAGGCACTTCCGGTTGGCACAGGAAGCTATAAATAAACTCATATCATGATTGGGGTATGCCTTTACAGAATCCTGAGTTTTAAGTCTTTACGTTAAGAACTGAGTTATTTACGGAGGGTTTAGTGAGTGTGTGTTATTTCAGAAAATCATAGAAAATCACAGAAATCTCGCAGAGCTCCGCAGCACACTTTAAAAAGATTCGTAAGAACAACCTGCAACTGGATCTGTAACCGTTGAAAAAAAAAAAACACCTATCCGTGAACATCACCAAGGTGTCGTTGTACGATTTCTCTTAAATGACGATAGATAAATGGCTGGTTCTTTTTTTATTGACACCGGAGGCTCCTTGACTTTGACGTGAAGTGGAAAAATAATTTCTCTATTTTCATTTTGGACCTTTAATCCCAGATAAATGGCCATAACTCAAAACCGTTGAGGCCTAGACGCCATCTTGTTCGGGGCCAACTGCCCATTATGCCGCCCCTACGCTCACCGAGTTTCGGCTTCTAAATATTTTCAGTTTTCGAGATAAGGCCCCGTCGTGAATCGTGATGTTTTGTAGCAATAGCCATATGATTGCTTATGCCCTCTTGTGGGAATTTCCGGGACATGGGAAAAATGACATAAATCTTATTATTTTTGTAAACGGAAACCGAATGTCCGACAACGTTCATTTGATGACTTCCTGGTAGGTCCGGCCCTGCCGCTCGGCCCGACGCCGTCCGCGAATTTTACAAACGATTTCGGACGTCTAGTAAGGGACCGTACATTTGCAATATGGACTTTCTCACTAACCATACAGGTACTGCCGAATTCTTCCCTTATGTATGGGGGGAAGGTGAGAGGGTGAGGTCAAAAGAGGAGAGGAGGGAAAGAAGGAGGCAGAGAGGAATGAGTCAAAGGTAGACGTGGGGAGGTTAAAGTCGCCCAGAACTGTGAGAGGTGAGCCGTCCTCAGGAAAGGAGCTTATCAAGGCATCAAGCTCATTGATGAACTCTCCGAGGAACCTGGAGGGCGATAGATGATAAGGATGTTAAGCTTGAAAGGGCTGGTAACTGTGACAGCATGGAATTCAAAGGAGGCAATAGACAGATGGGTAAGGGAGAAAGAGAGAAAGACCACTTGGGAGAGATGAGGATCCCGGTGCCACCACCCCGCTGACCAGAAGCTCTCGATCTACTGTCTCTATTGTATTTTGACAGACCAGCTTGATCTACTGTCTCTGTCTCTATTATATTATGACAGACCAGCTAGATCTACTGTCTCTATTGTATTATGACAGACCAGCTAGATCTACTGTCTCTATTGTATTTTGACTGACCAGCTAGGTCTACTGTCTCTATTACATTATGACAGACCAGCTAGATCTACTGTCTGTATTGTATTTTGACAGACCAGCTAGATCTACTGTCTTTATTACATTATGACAGACCAGCAAGATCTACTGTCGCTTTTATAACATGACAGTCCAGCTAGATATACTGTCTGTATTGTATTTTGACAGACCAGCTAGATCTACTGTCTGTATTGTATTTTGACAGACCAGCTAGATCTACTGTCTCTATTGTATTTTGACAGACCAGCTTGATCTACTGTCTCTGTCTCTATTATATTATGACAGACCAGCTAGATCTACTGTCTCTATTGTATTATGACAGACCAGCTAGATCTACTGTCTCTATTGTATTTTGACTGACCAGCTAGGTCTACTGTCTCTATTACATTATGACAGACCAGCTAGATCTACTGTCTGTATTGTATTTTGACAGACCAGCTAGATCTACTGTCTTTATTACATTATGACAGACCAGCGAGATCTACTGTCGCTTTTATAACATGACTGTCCAGCTAGATCTACTGTCTCTATTATGTTTTGACAGACCAGCTAGATCTACTGTCTCTTATACATTATGACAGACCAGCTCGATCTACTGTCTGTATTGTATTTTGACAGACCAGCTCGATCTACTGTCTCTATTGTATTTTGACAGACCAGCTTGATCTACTGTCTCTGTCTCTATTATATTATGACAGTCCAGCCAGATCTACTGTCTCTATTGTATTATGACAGACCAGCTAGATCTACTGTCTCTATTGTATTTTGACAGACCAGCTAGGTCTACTGTCTCTATTACATTATGACAGACCATCGAGATCTACTGTCGCTTTTATAACATGACAGTCCAGCTAGATCTACTGTCTCTATTATGTTTTGATAGACCAGCTAGATCTACTGTCTCTATTACATTATGACAGACCAGCTCGATCTACTGTCTGTATTGTATTTTGACAGACCAGCTCGATCTACTGTCTCTATTGTATTATGACAGACCAGCGAGATCTACTGTCGCTTTTATAACGTGACAGTCCAGCTAGATCTACTGTCTCTATTATGTTTTGACAGACCAGCTAGATCTACTGTCTCTATTACATTATGACAGACCAGCTCGATCTACTGTCTGTATTGTATTTTGACAGACCAGCTCGATCTACTGTCTCTATTACATTATGACAGACCAGCTAGATCTACTGTGTGTATTGTATTTTGACAGACCAGCTCGATCTACTGTCTCTATTGTATTATGACAGACCAGCTAGATCTACTGTCTGTATTGTATTTTGACAGACCAGCTAGATCTACTGTCTCTATTGTATTTTGACAGACCAGCTTGATCTACTGTCTCTGTCTCTATTATATTATGACAGACCAGCTAGATCTACTGTCTCTATTGTACCAGCTAGATCTACTGTCTCTATTGTATTTTGACAGACCAGCTAGGTCTACTGTCTCTTTTACATTATGACAGACCAGCTAGATCTACTGTCTGTATTGTATTTTGACAGACCAGCTAGATCTACTGTCTTTATTACATTATGACAGACCAGCGAGATCTACTGTCGCTTTTATAACATGACAGTCCAGCTAGATCTACTGTCTGTATTGTATTTTGACAGACCAGCTAGATCTACTGTCTGTATTGTATTTTGACAGACCAGCTCGATCTACTGTCTGTATTGTATTTTGACAGACCAGCTCGATCTACTGTCTCTATTGTATTATGACAGACCAGCTAGATCTACTGTCGCTTTTATAACATGACAGTCCAGTCAGATCTACTGTCTCTATTATGTTTTGACAGACCAGCTAGATCTACTGTCTCTATTACATTATGACAGACCAGCTAGATCTACTGTCTGTATTGTATTTTGACAGACCAGCTAGATCTACTGTCTCTGTCTTTATTACATTATGACAGACCAGCTAGATCTACTGTCGCTTTTATAATATGACAGTCCAGCTAGATCTACTGTCTCTATTATGTTTTGACAGACCAGCTAGATCTACTGTCTCTGTTACATTATGACAGACCAGCTCGATCTACTGTCTCTATTGTATTATGACAGACCAGCTAGATCTACTGTCTCTATTGTATTTTGACAGACCAGCTAGGTCTACTGTCTCTATTACATTATGACAGACCAGCTAGATCTACTGTCTGTATTGTATTTTGACAGACCAGCTAGATCTACTGTCTTTATTACATTATGACAGACCAGCGAGATCTACTGTCGCTTTTATAACATGACAGTCCAGCTAGATCTACTGTCTGAATTGTATTTTGACAGACCAGCTAGATCTACTGTCTGTATTGTATTTTGACAGACCAGCTCGATCTACTGTCTGTATTGTATTTTGACAGACCAGCTCGATCTACTGTCTCTATTGTATTATGACAGACCAGCTAGATCTACTGTCTCTATTGTATTATGACAGACCATCTATATCTACTGTCTCTATTGTATTATGACAGACCAGCTAGATGTACTGTCTCTATTATAACATGACAGACCAGCTAGATCTACGGTCTCTATTATATTATGACAGACCAGCTAGATCTACTGTCGCTTTTATAACATGACAGTCCAGTCAGATCTACTGTCTCTATTATGTTTTGACAGACCAGCTAGATCTACTGTCTGTGTTGTATTTTGACAGACCAGCTCGATATACTGTCTGTATTGTATTTTGACAGACCAGCTCAATCTACTGTCTCTATTGTATTATGACAGACCAGCTAGATCTACTGTCTCTATTGTATTATGACAGACCAGCTAGATGTACTGTCTCTATTATAACATGACAGACCAGCTAGATCTACTGTCTCTATTGTATTATGACAGACCAGCTAGATGTACTGTCTCTATTATAACATGACAGACCAGCTAGATGTACTGTCTCTATTATAACATGACAGACCAGTCAGATCTACTGTCTCTATTATGTTTTGACAGACCAGCTAGATCTACTGTCTCTATTACATTATGACAGACCAGCTAGATCTACTGTCTGTATAGTATTTTGACAGACCAGCTAGATCTACTGTCTCTGTCTTTATTACATTATGACAGACCAGCTAGATCTACTGTCGCTATTATAATATGACAGTCCAGCTAGATCTGCTGTCTCTATTATATTATGACAGACCAGCTAGATCTACTGTCTCTATTATGTTTTGACAGACCAGCTAGATCTACTGTCTCTATTACATTTTGACAGACCAGCTTGATCTACTGTCTGTATTGTATTTTGACAGACCAGCGAGATCTACTGTCGCTTTTATAACATGACAGTCCAGCTAGATCTACTGTCTGTATTGTATTTTGACAGACCAGCTAGATCTACTGTCTCTATTACATTATGACAGACCAGCTCGATCTACTGTCTGTATTGTATTTTGACAGACCAGCTCGATCTACTGTCTCTATTGTATTATGACAGACCAGATAGATCTACTGTCTCTATTGTATTATGACAGACCATCTATATCTACTGTGTCTATTGTATTATGACAGACCAGCTAGATGTACTGTCTCTATTATAACATGACAGACCAGCTAGATCTACTGTCTCTATTACATTATGACAGACCAGCTAGATCTACTGTCTGTATTGTATTTTGACAGACCAGCTAGATCTACTGTCTTTATTACATTATGACAGACCAGCGAGATCTACTGTCGCTTTTATAACATGACAGTCCAGCTAGATCTACTGTCTGTATTGTATTTTGACAGACCAGCTAGATCTACTGTGTGTATTGTATTTTGACAGACCAGCTCGATCTACTGTCTGTATTGTATTTTGACAGACCAGCTCGATCTAAAGTCTGTATTGTATTTTGACAGACCAGCTCGATCTACTGTCTCTATTGTATTATGACAGACCAGCTAGATCTACTGTCGCTTTTATAACATGACAGTCCAGCTAGATCTACTGTCTGTATTGTATTTTGACAGACCAGCTAGATCTACTGTCTCTATTACATTATGACAGACCAGCTCGATCTACTGTCTGTATTGTATTTTGACAGACCAGCTCGATCTACTGTCTCTATTGTATTATGACAGACCAGATAGATCTACTGTCTCTATTGTATTATGACAGACCATCTATATCTACTGTCTCTATTGTATTATGACAGACCAGCTAGATGTACTGTCTCTATTATAACATGACAGACCAGCTAGATCTACTGTCTCTATTACATTATGACAGACCAGCTAGATCTACTGTCTGTATTGTATTTTGACAGACCAGCTAGATATACTGTCTTTATTACATTATGACAGACCAGCTAGATCTACTGTCGCTTTTATAACATGACAGTCCAGCTAGATCTACTGTCTGTATTGTATTTTGACAGACCAGCTAGATCTACTGTGTGTATTGTATTTTGACAGACCAGCTCGATCTACTGTCTGTATTGTATTTTGACAGACCAGCTCGATTTACTGTCTCTATTGTATTATGACAGACCAGCTAGATCTCCTGTCGCTTTTATAACATGACAGTCCAGTCAGATCTACTGTCTCTATTATGTTTTGACAGACCAGCTAGATCTACTGTCTCTATTACATTATGACAGACCAGCTAGATCTACTGTCTGTATTGTATTTTGACAGACCAGCTAGATCTACTGTCTCTGTCTTTATTACATTATGACAGACCAGCTAGATCTACTGTCGCTTTTATAATATGACAGTCCAGCTAGATCTACTGTCTCTATTATGTTTTGACAGACCAGCTAGATCTACTGTCTCTATTACATTATGACAGACCAGCTCGATCTACTGTCTCTATTGTATTATGACAGACCAGCTAGATCTACTGTCTGTGTTGTATTTTGACAGACCAGCTCGATCTACTGTCTGTATTGTATTTTGACAGACCAGCTCAATCTACTGTCTCTATTGTATTATGACAGACCAGCTAGATCTACTGTCTCTATTGTATTATGACAGACCAGCTAGATGTACTGTCTCTATTATAACATGACAGACCAGCTAGATCTACGGTCTCTATTATATTATGACAGACCAGCTAGATCTCTGTCGCTTTTATAACATGACAGTCCAGTCAGATCTACTGTCTCTATTATGTTTTGACAGACCAGCTAGATCTACTGTCTCTATTACATTATGACAGACCAGCTAGATCTACTGTCTGTATAGTATTTTGACAGACCAGCTAGATCTACTGTCTCTGTCTTTATTACATTATGACAGACCAGCTAGATCTACTGTCGCTTTTATAATATGACAGTCCAGCTAGATCTGCTGTCTCTATTATATTATGACAGACCAGCTAGATCTACTGTCTCTATTATGTTTTGACAGACCAGCTAGATCTACTGTCTCTATTACATTTTGACAGACCAGCTTGATCTACTGTCTGTATT
Organism: Oncorhynchus keta; assembly: GCF_023373465.1. Taxonomy (NCBI): domain Eukaryota; kingdom Metazoa; phylum Chordata; class Actinopteri; order Salmoniformes; family Salmonidae; genus Oncorhynchus; species Oncorhynchus keta. Next base: position 134,048 of record NW_026285304.1, on the reverse strand, counting down.
GTATTTTGACAGACCAGCGAGATCTACTGTCGCTTTTATAACATGACAGTCCAGCTAGATCTACTGTCTGTATTGTATTTTGACAGACCAGCTAGATCTACTGTCTCTATTACATTATGACAGACCAGCTCGATCTACTGTCTGTATTGTATTTTGACAGACCAGCTCGATCTACTGTCTCTATTGTATTATGACAGACCAGATAGATCTACTGTCTCTATTGTATTATGACAGACCATCTATATCTACTGTGTCTATTGTATTATGACAGACCAGCTAGATGTACTGTCTCTATTATAACATGACAGACCAGCTAGATCTACTGTCTCTATTACATTATGACAGACCAGCTAGATCTACTGTCTGTATTGTATTTTGACAGACCAGCTAGATCTATTGTCTTTATTACATTATGACAGACCAGCGAGATCTACTGTCGCTTTTATAACATGACAGTCCAGCTAGATCTACTGTCTGTATTGTATTTTGACAGACCAGCTAGATCTACTGTGTGTATTGTATTTTGACAGACCAGCTCGATCTACTGTCTGTATTGTATTTTGACAGACCAGCTAGATCTAAAGTCTGTATTGTATTTTGACAGACCAGCTCGATCTACTGTCTCTATTGTATTATGACAGACCAGCTAGATCTACTGTCGCTTTTATAACATGACAGTCCAGCTAGATCTACTGTCTGTATTGTATTTTGACAGACCAGCTAGATCTACTGTCTCTATTACATTATGACAGACCAGCTCGATCTACTGTCTGTATTGTATTTTGACAGACCAGCTCGATCTACTGTCTCTATTGTATTATGACAGACCAGATAGATCTACTGTCTCTATTGTATTATGACAGACCATCTATATCTACTGTCTCTATTGTATTATGACAGCCCAGCTAGATGTACTGTCTCTATTATAACATGACAGACCAGCTAGATCTACTGTCTCTATTACATTATGACAGACCAGCTAGATCTACTGTCTGTATTGTATTTTGACAGACCAGCTAGATATACTGTCTTTATTACATTATGACAGACCAGCGAGATCTACTGTCGCTTTTATAACATGACAGTCCAGCTAGATCTACTGTCTGTATTGTATTTTGACAGACCAGCTAGATCTACTGTGTGTATTGTATTTTGACAGACCAGCTCGATCTACTGTCTGTATTGTATTTTGACAGACCAGATCGATCTACTGTCTGTATTGTATTTTGACAGACCAGCTCGATTTACTGTCTCTATTGTATTATGACAGACCAGCTAGATCTCCTGTCGCTTTTATAACATGACAGTCCAGTCAGATCTACTGTCTCTATTGTATTTTGACAGACCAGCTAGGTCTACTGTCTTTATTACATTATGACAGACCAGCTAGATCTACTGTCGCTTTTATAATATGACAGTCCAGCTAGATCTACTGTCTCTATTATGTTTTGACAGACCAGCTAGATCTACTGTCTCTATTACATTATGACAGACCAGCTCGATCTACTGTCTCTATTGTATTATGACAGACCAGCTAGATCTACTGTCTCTATTGTATTTTGACAGACCAGCTAGGTCTACTGTCTCTATTACATTATGACAGACCAGCTAGATCTACTGTCTGTATTGTATTTTGACAGACCAGCTAGATCTACTGTCTTTATTACATTATGACAGACCAGCGAGATCTACTGTCGCTTTTTATAACATGACAGTCCAGCTAGATCTACTGTCTGTATTGTATTTTGACAGACCAGCTAGATCTACTGTCTGTATTGTATTTTGACAGACCAGCTCGATCTACTGTCTGTATTGTATTTTGACAGACCAGCTCGATTTACTGTCTCTATTGTATTATGACAGACCAGCTAGATCTCCTGTCGCTTTTATAACATGACAGTCCAGTCAGATCTACTGTCTCTATTATGTTTTGACAGACCAGCTAGATCTACTGTCTCTATTACATTATGACAGACCAGCTAGATCTACTGTCTGTATTGTATTTTGACAGACCAGCTAGATCTACTGTCTCTGTCTTTATTACATTATGACAGACCAGCTAGATCTACTGTCGCTTTTATAATATGACAGTCCAGCTAGATCTACTGTCTCTATTATGTTTTGACAGACCAGCTAGATCTACTGTCTCTATTACATTATGACAGACCAGCTCGATCTACTGTCTCTATTGTATTAAGACAGACCAGCTAGATCTACTGTCTCTATTGTATTTTGACAGACCAGCTAGGTCTACTGTCTCTATTACATTATGACAGACCAGCTAGATCTACTGTCTGTATTGTATTTTGACAGACCAGCTAGATCTACTGTCTTTATTACATTATGACAGACCAGCGAGATCTACTGTCGCTTTTATAACATGACAGTCCAGCTAGATCTACTGTCTGTATTGTATTTTGACAGACCAGCTAGATCTACTGTCTGTATTGTATTTTGACAGACCAGCTCGATCTACTGTCTGTATTGTATTTTGACAGACCAGCTCGATCTACTGTCTCTATTGTATTATGACAGACCAGCTAGATCTACTGTCTCTATTGTATTATGACAGACCATCTATATCTACTGTCTCTATTGTATTATGACAGACCAGCTAGATGTACTGTCTCTATTATAACATGACAGACCAGCTAGATCTACGGTCTCTATTATATTATGACAGACCAGCTAGATCTACTGTCGCTTTATAACATGACAGTCCAGTCAGATCTACTGTCTCTATTATGTTTTGACAGACCAGCTAGATCTACTGTCTGTATTGTATTTTGACAGACCAGCTAGATCTACTGTCTCTGTCTTTATTACATTATGACAGACCAGCTTGATCTACTGTCGCTTTTATAACATGACAGTCCAGCTAGATCTGCTGTCTCTATTATATTATGACAGACCAGCTAGATCTACTGTCTCTATTATGTTTTGACAGACCAGCTAGATCTACTGTCTCTATTACATTTTGACAGACCAGCTTGATCTACTGTCTGTATTGTATTTTGACAGACCAGCTATATCTACAGTCTTTATTACATTATGACAGACCAGCGAGATCTACTGTCGCTTTTATAACATGACAGTCCAGCTAGATCTACTGTCTGTATTGTATTTTGACAGACCAGCTAGATCTACTGTCTCTATTACATTATGACAGACCAGCTCGATCTACTGTCTGTATTGTATTTTGACAGACCAGCTCGATCTACTGTCTCTATTGTATTATGACAGACCAGCTAGATCTACTGTCTCTATTGTATTATGACAGACCATCTATATCTACTGTCTCTATTGTATTATGACAGACCAGCTAGATGTACTGTCTCTATTATAACATGACAGACCAGCTAGATCTACGGTCTCTATTATATTATGACAGACCAGCTAGATCTACTGTCTCTATTATGTTTTGACAGACCAGCTAGATCTACTGTCTCTATAACATTTTGACAGACCAGCTTGATCTACTGTCTGTATTGTATTTTGACAGACCAGCTAGATCTACTGTCTCTATTACATTATGACAGACCAGCTCGATCTACTGTCTGTATTGTATTTTGACAGACCATCTCGATCTACTGTCTCTATTGTATTTTGACAGACCAGCTTGATCTACTGTCTCTGTCTCTATTATATTATGACAGACCAGCTAGATCTACTGTCTCTATTGTATTATGACAGACCAGCTAGATCTACTGTCTCTATTGTATTTTGACAGACCAGCTCGATCTACTGTCTCTATTGTATTATGACAGACCAGCGAGATCTGCTGTCTTTATTATATTATGACAGACCAGCTAGATCTATTGTCTGTATTGTATTTTGACAGACCAGCTACTTTTTATATTTTGACAGACCAGCTAGATCTACTGTCTCTATTCTACTGTCTCTATTTTGACAGACCAGCTTGATCTACTGTCTCTGTCTCTATTATATTATGACAGACCAGCTAGATCTACTGTCTCTATTTTATTATGACAGACCAGCTAGATCTACTGTCTCTATTGTATTTTGACTTACCAGCTAGGTCTACTGTCTCTATTACATTATGACAGACCAGCTAGATCTACTGTCTGTATTGTATTTTGACAGACCAGCTAGATCTACTGTCTTTATTACATTATGACAGACCAGCGAGATCTACTGTCGCTTTTATAACATGACAGTCCAGCTAGATATACTGTCTTTATTACATTATGACAGACCAGCGAGATCTACTGTCGCTTTTATAACATGACAGTCCAGCTAGATCTACTGTCTCTATTATGTTTTGACAGACCAGCTAGATCTACTGTCTCTTATACATTATGACAGACCAGCTCGATCTACTGTCTGTATTGTATTTTGACAGACCAGCTCGATCTACTGTCTCTATTGTATTTTGACAGACCAGCTTGATCTACTGTCTCTGTCTCTATTATATTATGACAGACCAGCCAGATCTACTGTCTCTATTGTATTATGACAGACCAGCTAGATCTACTGTCTCTATTGTATTTTGACAGACCAGCTAGGTCTACTGTCTCTATTACATTATGACAGACCATCGAGATCTACTGTCGCTTTTATAACATGACAGTCCAGCTAGATCTACTGTCTCTATTATGTTTTGATAGACCAGCTAGATCTACTGTCTCTATTACATTATGACAGACCAGCTCGATCTACTGTCTGTATTGTATTTTGACAGACCAGCTCGATCTACTGTCTCTATTGTATTATGACAGACCAGCGAGATCTACTGTCGCTTTTATAACGTGACAGTCCAGCTAGATCTACTGTCTCTATTATGTTTTGACAGACCAGCTAGATCTACTGTCTCTATTACATTATGACAGACCAGCTCGATCTACTGTCTGTATTGTATTTTGACAGACCAGCTCGATCTACTGTCTCTATTACATTATGACAGACCAGCTAGATCTACTGTGTGTATTGTATTTTGACAGACCAGCTCGATCTACTGTCTCTATTGTATTATGACAGACCAGCTAGATCTACTGTCTGTATTGTATTTTGACAGACCAGCTAGATCTACTGTCTCTATTGTATTTTGACAGACCAGCTTGATCTACTGTCTCTGTCTCTATTATATTATGACAGACCAGCTAGATCTACTGTCTCTATTGTACCAGCTAGATCTACTGTCTCTATTGTATTTTGACAGACCAGCTAGGTCTACTGTCTCTTTTACATTATGACAGACCAGCTAGATCTACTGTCTGTATTGTATTTTGACAGACCAGCTAGATCTACTGTCTTTATTACATTATGACAGACCAGCGAGATCTACTGTCGCTTTTATAACATGACAGTCCAGCTAGATCTACTGTCTGTATTGTATTTTGACAGACCAGCTAGATCTACTGTCTGTATTGTATTTTGACAGACCAGCTCGATCTACTGTCTGTATTGTATTTTGACAGACCAGCTCGATCTACTGTCTCTATTGTATTATGACAGACCAGCTAGATCTACTGTCGCTTTTATAACATGACAGTCCTGTCAGATCTACTGTCTCTATTATGTTTTGACAGACCAGCTAGATCTACTGTCTCTATTACATTATGACAGACCAGCTAGATCTACTGTCTGTATTGTATTTTGACAGACCAGCTAGATCTACTGTCTCTGTCTTTATTACATTATGACAGACCAGCTAGATCTACTGTCGCTTTTATAATATGACAGTCCAGCTAGATCTACTGTCTCTATTATGTTTTGACAGACCAGCTAGATCTACTGTCTCTGTTACATTATGACAGACCAGCTCGATCTACTGTCTCTATTGTATTATGACAGACCAGCTAGATCTACTGTCTCTATTGTATTTTGACAGACCAGCTAGGTCTACTGTCTCTATTGTATTATGACAGACCAGCTAGATGTACTGTCTCTATTATAACATGACAGACCAGCTAGATCTACGGTCTCTATTATATTATGACAGACCAGCTAGATCTACTGTCGCTTTTATAACATGACAGTCCAGTCAGATCTACTGTCTCTATTATGTTTTGACAGACCAGCTAGATCTACTGTCTGTGTTGTATTTTGACAGACCAGCTCGATCTACTGTCTGTATTGTATTTTGACAGACCAGCTCAATCTACTGTCTCTATTGTATTATGACAGACCAGCTAGATCTACTGTCTCTATTGTATTATGACAGACCAGCTAGATGTACTGTCTCTATTATAACATGACAGACCAGCTAGATCTACGGTCTCTATTATATTATGACAGACCAGCTAGATCTACTGTCGCTTTTATAACATGACAGTCCAGTCAGATCTACTGTCTCTATTATGTTTTGACAGACCAGCTAGATCTACTGTATCTATTACATTATGACAGACCAGCTAGATCTACTGTCTGTATTGTATTTTGACAGACCAGCTAGATCTACTGTCTCTGTCTTTATTACATTATGACAGACCAGCTAGATCTACTGTCGCTTTTATAATATGACAGTCCAGCTAGATCTGCTGTCTCTATTATATTATGACAGACCAGCTAGATCTACTGTCTCTATTATGTTTTGACAGACCAGCTAGATCTACTGTCTCTATTACATTTTGACAGACCAGCTTGATCTACTGTCTGTATTGTATTTTGACAGACCAGCGAGATCTACTGTCGCTTTTATAACATGACAGTCCAGCTAGATCTACTGTCTGTATTGTATTTTGACAGACCAGCTAGATCTACTGTCTCTATTACATTATGACAGACCAGCTCGATCTACTGTCTGTATTGTATTTTGACAGACCAGCTCGATCTACTGTCTCTATTGTATTATGACAGACCAGATAGATCTACTGTCTCTATTGTATTATGACAGACCATCTATATCTACTGTCTCTATTGTATTATGACAGACCAGCTAGATGTACTGTCTCTATTATAACATGACAGACCAGCTAGATCTACTGTCTCTATTACATTATGACAGACCAGCTAGATCTACTGTCTGTATTGTATTTTGACAGACCAGCTAGATCTACTGTCTTTATTACATTATGACAGACCAGCGAGATCTACTGTCGCTTTTATAACATGACAGTCCAGCTAGATCTACTGTCTGTATTGTATTTTGACAGACCAGCTAGATCTACTGTGTGTATTGTATTTTGACAGACCAGCTCGATCTACTGTCTGTATTGTATTTTGACAGACCAGCTCGATCTAAAGTCTGTATTGTATTTTGACAGACCAGCTCGATCTACTGTCTCTATTGTATTATGACAGACCAGCTAGATCTACTGTCGCTTTATAACATGACAGTCCAGCTAGATCTACTGTCTGTATTGCATTTTGACAGACCAGCTAGATCTACTGTCTCTATTACATTATGACAGACCAGCTCGATCTACTGTCTGTATTGTATTTTGACAGACCAGCTCGATCTACTGTCTCTATTGTATTATGACAGACCAGATAGATCTACTGTCTCTATTGTATTATGACAGACCATCTATATCTACTGTCTCTATTGTATTATGACAGACCAGCTAGATGTACTGTCTCTATTATAACATGACAGACCAGCTAGATCTACTGTCTCTATTACATTATGACAGACCAGCTAGATCTACTGTCTGTATTGTATTTTGACAGACCAGCTAGATATACTGTCTTTATTACATTATGACAGACCAGCGAGATCTACTGTCGCTTTATAACATGACAGTCCAGCTAGATCTACTGTCTGTATTGTATTTTGACAGACCAGCTAGATCTACTGTGTGTATTGTATTTTGACAGACCAGCTCGATTTACTGTCTCTATTGTATTATGACAGACCAGCTAGATCTCCTGTCGCTTTTATAACATGACAGTCCAGTCAGATCTACTGTCTCTATTATGTTTTGACAGACCAGCTAGATCTACTGTCTCTATTACATTATGACAGACCAGCTAGATCTACTGTCTGTATTGTATTTTGACAGACCAGCTAGATCTACTGTCTCTGTCTTTATTACATTATGACAGACCAGCTAGATCTACTGTCGCTTTATAATATGACAGTCTAGCTAGATCTACTGTCTCTATTATGTTTTGACAGACCAGCTAGATCTACTGTCTCTATTACATTATGACAGACCAGCTCGATCTACTGTCTCTATTGTATTATGACAGACCAGCTAGATCTACTGTCTGTGTTGTATTTTGACAGACCAGCTCGATCTACTGTCTGTATTGTATTTTGACAGACCAGCTCAATCTACTGTCTCTATTGTATTATGACAGACCAGCTAGATCTACTGTCTCTATTGTATTATGACAGACCAGCTAGATGTACTGTCTCTATTATAACATGACAGACCAGCTAGATCTACGGTCTCTATTATATTATGACAGACCAGCTAGATCTACTGTCGCTTTTATAACATGACAGTCCAGTCAGATCTACTGTCTCTATTATGTTTTGACAGACCAGCTAGATCTACTGTCTCTATTACATTATGACAGACCAGCTAGATCTACTGTCTGTATTGTATTTTGACAGACCAGCTAGATCTACTGTCTCTGTCTTTATTACATTATGACAGACCAGCTAGATCTACTGTCGCTTTTATAATATGACAGTCCAGCTAGATCTGCTGTCTCTATTATATTATGACAGACCAGCTAGATCTACTGTCTCTATTATGTTTTGACAGACCAGCTAGATCTACTGTCTCTATTACATTTTGACAGACCAGCTTGATCTACTGTCTGTATTGTATTTTGACAGACCAGTGAGATCTACTGTCGCTTTTATAACATGACAGTCCAGCTAGATCTACTGTCTGTATTGTATTTTGACAGACCAGCTAGATCTACTGTCTCTATTACATTATGACAGACCAGCTCGATCTACTGTCTGTATTGTATTTTGACAGACCAGCTCGATCTACTGTCTCTATTGTATTATGATAGACCAGATAGATCTACTGTCTCTATTGTATTATGACAGACCATCTATATCTACTGTCTCTATTGTATTATGACAGACCAGCTAGATGTACTGTCTCTATTATAACATGGCAGACCAGCTAGATCTACTGTCTCTATTACATTATGACAGACCAGCTAGATCTACTGTCTGTATTGTATTTTGACAGACCAGCTAGATCTACTGTCTTTATTACATTATGACAGACCAGCTCGATCTACTGTCGCTTTTATAACATGACAGACCAGCTAGATCTACTGTCTCTATTATGTTTTGACAGACCAGCTAGATCTACTGTCTCTATTACATTTTGACAGACCAGCTTGATCTACTGTCTGTATTGTATTTTGACAGACCAGTGAGATCTACTGTCGCTTTTATAACATGACAGTCCAGCTAGATCTACTGTCTGTATTGTATTTTGACAGACCAGCTAGATCTACTGTCTCTATTACATTATGACAGACCAGCTCGATCTACTGTCTGTATTGTATTTTGACAGACCAGCTCGATCTACTGTCTCTATTGTATTATGACAGACCAGATAGATCTACTGTCTCTATTGTATTATGACAGACCATCTATATCTACTGTCTCTATTGTATTATGACAGACCAGCTAGATGTACTGTCTCTATTATAACATGACAGACCAGCTAGATCTACTGTCTCTATTACATTATGACAGACCAGCTAGATCTACTGTCTGTATTGTATTTTGACAGACCAGCTAGATATACTGTCTTTATTACATTATGACAGACCAGCGAGATCTACTGTCGCTTTTATAACATGACAGTCCAGCTAGATCTACTGTCTGTATTGTATTTTGACAGACCAGCTAGATCTACTGTGTGTATTGTATTTTGACAGACCAGCTCGATCTACTGTCTGTATTGTATTTTGACAGACCAGATCGATCTACTGTCTGTATTGTATTTTGACAGACCAGCTCGATTTACTGTCTCTATTGTATTATGACAGACCAGCTAGATCTCCTGTCGCTTTTATAACATGACAGTCCAGTCAGATCTACTGTCTCTATTATGTTTTGACAGACCAGCTAGATCTACTGTCTCTATTACATTATGACAGACCAGCTAGATCTACTGTCTGTATTGTATTTTGACAGACCAGCTAGATCTACTGTCTCTGTCTTTATTACATTATGACAGACCAGCTAGATCTACTGTCGCTTTTATAATATGACAGTCCAGCTAGATCTACTGTCTCTATTATGTTTTGACAGACCAGCTAGATCTACTGTCTCTATTACATTATGACAGACCAGCTCGATCTACTGTCTCTATTGTATTATGACAGACCAGCTAGATCTACTGTCTCTATTGTATTTTGACAGACCAGCTAGGTCTACTGTCTCTATTACATTATGACAGACCAGCTAGATCTACTGTCTGTATTGTATTTTGACAGACCAGCTAGATCTACTGTCTTTATTACATTATGACAGACCAGCGAGATCTACTGTCGCTTTTATAACATGACAGTCCAGCTAGATCTACTGTCTGTATTGTATTTTGACAGACCAGCTAGATCTACTGTCTGTATTGTATTTTGACAGACCAGCTCGATCTACTGTCTGTATTGTATTTTGACAGACCAGCTCGATTTACTGTCTCTATTGTATTATGACAGACCAGCTAGATCTCCTGTCGCTTTTATAACATGACAGTCCAGTCAGATCTACTGTCTCTATTATGTTTTGACAGACCAGCTAGATCTACTGTCTCTATTACATTATGACAGACCAGCTAGATCTACTGTCTGTATTGTATTTTGACAGACCAGCTAGATCTACTGTCTCTGTCTTTATTACATTATGACAGACCAGCTAGATCTACTGTCGCTTTTATAATATGACAGTCCAGCTAGATCTACTGTCTCTATTATGTTTTGACAGACCAGCTAGATCTACTGTCTCTATTACATTATGACAGACCAGCTCGATCTACTGTCTCTATTGTATTATGACAGACCAGCTAGATCTACAGTCTTTATTACATTATGACAGACCAGCGAGATCTACTGTCGCTTTTATAACATGACAGTCCAGCTAGATCTACTGTCTGTATTGTATTTTGACAGACCAGCTAGATCTACTGTCCCTATTACATTTTGACAGACCAGCTTGATCTACTGTCTGTATTGTATTTTGACAGACCAGATAGATCTACTGTCTCTATTGTATTATGACAGACCAGCTAGATCTACTGTCTCTATTGTATTATGACAGACCATCTATATCTACTGTCTCTATTGTATTATGACAGACCAGCTAGATGTACTGTCTCTATTATAACATGACAGACCAGCTAGATCTACGGTCTCTATTATATTATGACAGACCAGCTAGATCTACTGTCGCTTTTATAACATGACAGTCCAGTCAGATCTACTGTCTCTATTATGTTTTGACAGACCAGCTAGATCTACTGTCTGTATTGTATTTTGACAGACCAGCTAGATCTACTGTCTCTGTCTTTATTACATTATGACAGACCAGCTTGATCTACTGTCGCTTTTATAACATGACAGTCCAGCTAGATCTGCTGTCTCTATTATATTATGACAGACCAGCTAGATCTACTGTCTCTATTATGTTTTGACAGACCAGCTAGATCTACTGTCTCTATTACATTTTGACAGACCAGCTTGATCTACTGTCTGTATTGTATTTTGACAGACCAGCTAGATCTACAGTCTTTATTACATTATGACAGACCAGCGAGATCTACTGTCGCTTTTATAACATGACAGTCCAGCTAGATCTACTGTCTGTATTGTATTTTGACAGACCAGCTAGATCTACTGTCTCTATTACATTATGACAGACCAGCTCGATCTACTGTCTGTATTGTATTTTGACAGACCAGCTCGATCTACTGTCTCTATTGTATTATGACAGACCAGCTAGATCTACTGTCTCTATTGTATTATGACAGACCATCTATATCTACTGTCTCTATTGTATTATGACAGACCAGCTAGATGTACTGTCTCTATTATAACATGACAGACCAGCTAGATCTACGGTCTCTATTATATTATGACAGTCCAGCTAGATCTACTGTCTCTATTATGTTTTGACAGACCAGCTAGATCTACTGTCTCTATTACATTTTGACAGACCAGCTTGATCTACTGTCTGTATTGTATTTTGACAGACCAGCTAGATCTACTGTCTCTATTGTATTTTGACAGACCAGCTTGATCTACTGTCTCTGTCTCTATTATATTATGACAGACCAGCTAGATCTACTGTCTCTATTGTATTATGACAGTCCAGCTAGATCTACTGTCTCTATTGTATTTTGACAGACCAGCTCGATCTACTGTCTCTATTGTATTATGACAGACCAGCGAGATCTGCTGTCTTTATTATATTATGACAGACCAGCTAGATCTACTGTCTGTATTGTATTTTGACAGACCAGCTAGATCTACTGTCTCTATTGTATTTTGACAGACCAGCTTGATCTACTGTCTCTGTCTCTATTATATTATGACAGACCAGCTAGATCTACTGTCTCTATTGTATTATGACAGACCAGCTAGATCTACTGTCTCTATTGTATTTTGACTTACCAGCTAGGTCTACTGTCTCTATTACGTTATGACAGACCAGCTAGATCTACTGTCTGTATTGTATTTTGACAGACCAGCTAGATCTACTGTCTTTATTACATTATGACAGACCAGCGAGATCTACTGTCGCTTTTATAACATGACAGTCCAGCTAGATATACTGTCTGTATTGTATTTTGACAGACCAGCTAGATCTACTGTCTCTATTGTATTATGACAGACAGGCGACATCTGCTGTCTTTATTATATTATGACAGACCAGCTAGATCTACTGTCTGTATTGTATTTTGACAGACCAGCTAGATCTACTGTCTCTATTGTATTTTGACAGACCAGCTTGATCTACTGTCTCTGTCTCTATTATATTATGACAGACCAGCTAGATCTACTGTCTCTATTGTATTATGACAGACCAGCTAGATCTACTGTCTCTATTGTATTTTGACTGACCAGCTAGGTCTACTGTCTCTATTACATTATGACAGACCAGCTAGATCTACTGTCTGTATTGTATTTTGACAGACCAGCTAGATCTACTGTCTTTATTACATTATGACAGACCAGCGAGATCTACTGTCGCTTTTATAACATGACAGTCCAGCTAGATCTACTGTCTGTATTGTATTTTGACAGACCAGCTAGATCTACTGTCTGTATTGTATTTTGACAGACCAGCTCGATCTACTGTCTGTATTGTATTTTGACAGACCAGCTCGATCTACTGTCTCTATTGTATTATGACAGACCAGCTAGATCTACTGTCTCTATTGTATTATGACAGACCATCTATATCTACTGTCTCTATTGTATTATGACAGACCAGCTAGATGTACTGTCTCTATTATAACATGACAAACCAGCTAGATCTACGGTCTCTATTATATTATGACAGACCAGCTAGATCTACTATCGCTTTTATAACATGACAGTCCAGTCAGATCTACTGTCTCTATTATGTTTTGACAGACCAGCTAGATCTACTGTCTCTATTACATTATGACAGACCAGCTAGATCTACTGTCTGTATTGTATTTTGACAGACCAGCTAGATCTACTGTCTCTGTCTTTATTACATTATGACAGACCAGCTAGATCTACTGTCGCTTTTATAATATGACAGTCCAGCTAGATCTGCTGTCTCTATTATATTATGACAGACCAGCTAGATCTACTGTCTCTATTATGTTTTGACAGACCAGCTAGATCTACTGTCTCTATTACATTTTGACAGACCAGCTTGATCTACTGTCTGTATTGTATTTTGACAGACCAGCTAGATCTACAGTCTTTATTACATTATGACAGACCAGCGAGATCTACTGTCGCTTTTATAACATGACAGTGCAGCTAGATCTACTGTCTGTATTGTATTTTGACAGACCAGCTAGATCTACTGTCTCTATTATGTTTTGACAGACCAGCTCGATCTACTGTCTCTATTGTATTATGACAGACCATCTATATCTACTGTCTCTATTGTATTATGACAGACCAGCTAGATGTACTGTCTCTATTATAACATGACAGACCAGCTAGATCTACTGTCTCTATTGTATTATGACAGACCATCTATATCTACTGTCTCTATTGTATTATGACAGACCAGCTAGATGTACTGTCTCTATTATAACATGACAGACCAGCTAGATCTACGGTCTCTATTGTATTTTGACTGACCAGCTAGGTCTACTGTCTCTATTACATTATGACAGACCAGCTAGATCTACTGTCTGTATTGTATTTTGACAGACCAGCTAGATCTACTGTCTTTATTACATTATGACAGACCAGCGAGATCTACTGTCGCTTTTATAACATGACAGTCCAGCTAGATCTACTGTCTGTATTGTATTTTGACAGACCAGCTAGATCTACTGTCTGTATTGTATTTTGACAGACCAGCTCGATCTACTGTCTGTATTGTATTTTGACAGACCAGCTCGATCTACTGTCTCTATTGTATTATGACAGACCATCTATATCTACTGTCTCTATTGTATTATGACAGACCAGCTAGATGTACTGTCTCTATTATAACATGACAGACCAGCTAGATCTACTGTCTCTATTGTATTATGACAGACCATCTATATCTACTGTCTCTATTGTATTATGACAGACCAGCTAGATGTACTGTCTCTATTATAACATGACAGACCAGCTAGATCTACGGTCTCTATTATATTATGACAGACCAGCTAGATCTACTGTCGCTTTTATAACATGACAGTCCAGTCAGATCTACTGTCTCTATTATGTTTTGACAGACCAGCTAGATCTACTGTCTCTATTACATTATGACAGACCAGCTAGATCTACTGTCTGTATTGTATTTTGACAGACCAGCTAGATCTACTGTCTCTGTCTTTATTACATTATGACAGACCAGCTAGATATACTGTCTGTATTGTATTATGACAGACCAGCTAGATCTACTGTCTCTGTCTTTATTACATTATGACAGACCAGCTAGATCTACTGTCGCTTTTATAATATCACAGTCCAGCTAGATCTGCTGTCTCTATTATATTATGACAGACCAGCTAGATCTACTGTCTCTATTATGTTTGACAGACCAGCTAGATCTACTGTCTCTATTGTATTTTGACTGACCAGCTAGGTCTACTGTCTCTATTACATTATGACAGACCAGCTAGATCTACTGTCTGTATTGTATTTTGACAGACCAGCTAGATCTACTGTCTTTATTACATTATGACAGACCAGCGAGATCTACTGTCGCTTTTATAACATGACAGTCCAGCTAGATCTACTGTCTGTATTGTATTTTGACAGACCAGCTAGATCTACTGTCTCTATTATGTTTTGACAGACCAGCTCGATCTACTGTCTCTATTACATTTTGACAGACCAGCTTGATCTACTGTCTGTATTGTATTTTGACTGACCAGCTAGATCTACTGTCTCTATTGTATTTTGACAGAACAGCTTGATCTACTGTCTCTGTCTCTATTATATTATGACAGACCAGCTAGATCTACTGTCTCTATTGTATTATGACAGACCAGCTCGATCTACTGTCTCTATTGTATTATGACAGACCAGCGAGATCTACTGTCGCTTTTATAACATGACAGTCCAGCTAGATCTACTGTCTCTATTATGTTTTGACAGACCAGCTAGATCTACTGTCTCTATTACATTATGACAGACCAGCTCGATATACTGTCTGTATTGTATTTTGACAGACCAGCTCGATCTACTGTCTCTATTACATTATGACAGACCAGCTAGATCTACTGTCTGTATTGTATTTTGACAGACCAGCTCGATCTACTGTCTCTATTGTATTATGACAGACCAGCTAGATCTGCTGTCTGTATTGTATTTTGACAGACCAGCTAGATCTACTGTCTCTATTACATTATGACAGACCAGCTCGATATATTGTCTGTATTGTATTTTGACAGACCAGCTCGATCTACTGTCTCTATTACATTATGACAGACCAGCTAGATCTACTGTCTGTATTGTATTTTGACAGACCAGCTCGATCTACTGTCTCTATTGTATTATGACAGACCAGCTAGATCTGCTGTCTTTATTATATTATGACAGACCAGCTAGATCTACTGTCTCTATTGTATTATGACAGACCAGCTAGATCTGCTGTCTTTATTATATTATGACAGACCAGCTAGATCTACTGTCTGTATTGTATTTTGACAGACCAGCTAGATCTACTGTCTTTATTACATTATGACAGACCAGCGAGATCTACTGTCGCTTTTATAACATGACAGTCCAGCTAGATCTACTGTCTGTATTGTATTTTGACAGACCAGCTAGATCTACTGTCTGTATTGTATTTTGACAGACCAGCTCGATCTACTGTCTGTATTGTATTTTGACAGACCAGCTCGATCTACTGTCTCTATTGTATTATGACAGACCAGCTAGATCTACTGTCTCTATTGTATTATCACAGACCATCTATATCTACTGTCTCTATTGTGTTATGACAGACCAGCTAGATGTACTGTCTCTATTATAACATGACAGACCAGCTAGATCTACGGTCTATATTATAACATGACAGTCCAGCTAGATCTACTGTCTGTATTGTATTTTGACAGACCAGCTCGATCTACTGTCTCTATTGTATTATGACAGACCAGCTAGATCTACTGTCTCTATTGTATTATGACAGACCATCTATATCTACTGTCTCTATTGTATTATGACAGACCAGCTAGATGTACTGTCTCTATTATAACATGACAGACCAGCTAGATCTACGGTCTCTATTATATTATGACAGACCAGCTGGATCTACTGTCGCTTTTATAACATGACAGTCCAGCTAGATCTGCTGTCTCTATTATATTATGACAGACCAGCTAGATCTACTGTCTCTATTATGTTTTGACAGACCAGCTAGATCTACTGTCTGTATTGTATTTTGACAGACCAGCTAGATCTACTGTCTCTGTCTTTATTACATTATGACAGACCAGCTAGATCTACTGTCGCTTTTATAATATGACAGTCCAGCTAGATCTGCTGTCTCTATTATATTATGACAGACCAGCTAGATCTACTGTCTCTATTATGTTTTGACAGACCAGCTAGATCTACTGTCTCTATTACATTTTGACAGACCAGCTTGATCTACTGTCTGTATTGTATTTTGACAGACCAGCTAGATCTACAGTCTTTATTACATTATGACAGACCAGCGAGATCTACTGTCGCTTTTATAACATGACAGTCCAGCTAGATCTACTGTCTGTATTGTATTTTGACAGACCAGCTAGATCTACTGTCTCTATTATGTTTTGACAGACCAGCTCGATCTACTGTCTCTATTACATTTTGACAGACCAGCTTGATCTACTGTCTGTATTGTATTTTGACAGACCAGCTATATCTACTGTCTGTATTGTATTTTGACAGACCAGCTAGATCTACTGTCTTTATTACATTATGACAGACCAGCGAGATCTACTGTCGCTTTTATAACATGACAGTCCAGCTAGACCTACTGTCTGTATTGTATTTTGACAGACCAGCTAGATCTACTGTCTGTATTGTATTTTGACAGACCAGCTCGATCTACTGTCTCTATTGTATTATGACAGACCAGCTAGATCTACTGTCTCCATTGTATTATGACAGACCAGCTAGATCTGCTGTCTGTATTGTATTTTGACAGACCAGCTAGATCTACTGTCTTTATTACATTATGACAGACCAGCGAGATCTACTGTCGCTTTTATAACATGACAGTCCAGCTAGATCTACTGTCTGTATTGTATTTTGACAGACCAGCTCGATCTACTGTCTGTATTGTATTTTGACAGACCAGCTCGATCTACTGTCTCTATTGTATTATGACAGACCAGCTAGATCTACTGTCTCTATTGTATTATCACAGACCATCTATATCTACTGTCTCTATTGTGTTATGACAGACCAGCTAGATGTACTGTCTCTATTATAACATGACAGACCAGCTAGATCTACGGTCTCTATTATATTATGACAGACCAGCTAGATCTACTGTCGCTTTTATAACATGACAGTCCAGTCAGATCTACTGTCTCTATTATGTTTTGACAGACCAGCTAGATCTACTGTCTCTATTACATTATGACAGACCAGCTAGATCTACTGTCTGTATTGTATTTTGACAGACCAGCTAGATCTACTGTCTCTATTGTATTATGACAGACCAGCTAGATGTACTGTCTCTATTATAACATGACAGACCAGCTAGATCTACGGTCTCTATTATATTATGACAGACCAGCTAGATCTACTGTCTCTATTATGTTTTGACAGACCAGCTAGATCTACTGTCTCTATTACATTTTGACAGACCAGCTTGATCTACTGTCTGTATTGTATTTTGACAGACCAGCTAGATCTACAGTCTTTATTACATTATGACAGAACAGCGAGATCTACTGTCGCTTTTATAACATGACAGTCCAGCTAGATCTACTGTCTGTATTGTATTTTGACAGACCAGCTAGATCTACTGTCTCTATTACATTATGACAGACCATCTCGATCTACTGTCTGTATTGTATTTTGACAGACCAGCTCGATCTACTGTCTCTATTGTATTATGACAGACCAGCTAGATCTACTGTCTCTATTGTATTATGACAGACCATCTATATCTACTGTCTCTATTGTATTATGACAGACCAGCTAGATGTACTGTCTCTATTATAACATGACAGACCAGCTAGATCTACTGTCTCTATTATATTATGACAGACCAGCTGGATCTACTGTCGCTTTTATAACATGACAGTCCAGCTAGATCTGCTGTCTCTATTATATTATGACAGACCAGCTAGATCTACTGTCTCTATTATGTTTTGACAGACCAGCTAGATCTACTGTCTGTATTGTATTTTGACAGACCAGCTAGATCTACTGTCTCTGTCTTTATTACATTATGACAGACCAGCTAGATCTACTGTCGCTTTTATAATATGACAGTCCAGCTAGATCTGCTGTCTCTATTATATTATGACAGACCAGCTAGATCTACTGTCTCTATTATGTTTTGACAGACCAGCTAGATCTACTGTCTCTATTACATTTTGACAGACCAGCTTGATCTACTGTCTGTATTGTATTTTGACAGACCAGCTAGATCTACAGTCTTTATTACATTATGACAGACCAGCGAGATCTACTGTCGCTTTATAACATGACAGTCCAGCTAGATCTACTGTCTGTATTGTATTTTGACAGACCAGCTAGATCTACTGTCTCTATTATGTTTTGACAGACCAGCTAGATCTGCTGTCTCTATTATATTATGACAGACCAGCTAGATCTACTGTCTCTATTATGTTTTGACAGACCAGCTAGATCTACTGTCTCTATTATTTTGACAGACCAGCTTGATCTACTGTCTGTATTGTATTTTGACAGACCAGCTAGATCTACAGTCTTTATTACATTATGACAGACCAGCGAGATCTACTGTCGCTTTTATAACATGACAGTCCAGCTAGATCTACTGTCTGTATTGTATTTGACAGACCAGCTCGATCTACTGTCTCTATTGTATTATGACAGACCAGCTAGATCTACTGTCTCTATTGTATTATGACAGACCATCTATATCTACTGTCTCTATTGTATTATGACAGACCAGCTAGATGTACTGTCTCTATTATAACATGACAGACCAGCTAGATCTACGGTCTCTATTACATTATGACAGACCAGCTAGATCTACTGTCTTTTTATAACATGACAGTCCAGTCAGATCTACTGTCTCTATTATGTTTTGACAGACCAGCTAGATCTACTGTCTCTATTACATTATGACAGACCAGCTAGATCTACTGTCTGTATTGTATTTTGACAGACCAGCTAGATCTACTGTCTCTGTCTTTATTACATTATGACAGACCAGCTAGATCTACTGTCTGCTTTTATAATATGACAGTCCAGCTAGATCTACTGTCTCTATTACATTTTGACAGACCAGCTTGATCTACTGTCTGTATTGTATTTTGACAGACCAGCTAGATCTACAGTCTTTATTACATTATGACAGACCAGCGAGATCTACTGTCGCTTTTATAACATGACAGTCCAGCTAGATCTACTGTCTGTATTGTATTTTGACAGACCAGCTAGATCTACTGTCTCTATTACATTTTGACAGACCAGCTTGATCTACTGTCTGTATTGTATTTTGACAGACCAGCTATATCTACTGTCTGTATTGTATTTTGACAGACCAGCTAGATCTACTGTCTGTATTGTATTTTGACAGACCAGCTCGATCTACTGTCTCTATTGTATTATGACAGACCAGCTAGATCTACTGTCTCCATTGTATTATGACAGACCAGCTAGATCTGCTGTCTTTATTATATTCTGACAGACCAGCTAGATCTACTGTCTCTATTATGTTTTGACAGACCAGCTCGATCTACTGTCTCTATTACATTATGACAGACCAGCTCGATCTACTGTCTGTATTGTATTTTGACAGACCAGCTCGATCTACTGTCTCTATTGTATTATGACAGACCAGCTAGATCTACTGTCTCTATTGTATTATGACAGACCATCTATATCTACTGTCTCTATTGTATTATGACAGTCCAGCTAGATCTACTGTCTGTATTGTATTTTGCCAGACCTGCTAGATCTACTGTCTCTATTATGTTTTGACAGACCAGCTCGATCTACTGTCTCTATTACATTTTGACAGACCAGCTTGATCTACTGTCTGTATTGTATTTTGACAGACCAGCTAGATCTACTGTCTCTATTATGTTTTGACAGACCAGCTCGATCAACTGTCTCTATTACATTTTGACAGACCAGCTAGATCTACTGTCTCTATTACATTTTGACAGACCAGCTAGATCTACTGTCTCTATTGTATTATGACAGACCAGCTAGATCTACTGTCTCTATTGTATTTTGACAGACCAGCGAGATCTACTGTCTCTATTGTATTTTGACAGTCCAGCTTGATCTACTGTCTCTGTCTCTATTATATTATGACAGACCTTCTAGGTCTACTGTCTCTATTGTATTATGACAGACCAGCTAGATCTACTGTCTCTATTGTATTTTGACAGACCAGCTACGTCTACTGTCTCTATTACATTATGACAGACCAGCTAGATCTACTGTCTGTATTGTATTTTGACAGACCAGCTAGATCTACTGTCTTTATTACATTATGACAGACCAGCGAGATCTACTGTCGCTTTTATAACATGACAGTCCAGCTAGATCTACTGTCTGTATTGTATTTTGACAGACCAGCTAGATCTACTGTCTGTATTGTATTTTGACAGACCAGCTAGATCTACTGTCTTTATTACATTATGACAGACCAGCGAGATCTACTGTCGCTTTTATAACATGACAGTCCAGCTAGATCTACTGTCTGTATTGTATTTTGACAGACCAGCTAGATCTACTGTCTGTATTGTATTTTGACATACCAGCTCGATCTACTGTCTCTATTGTATTATGACAGACCAGCTAGATCTACTGTCTCCATTGTATTATGACAGACCAGCTAGATCTGCTGTCTTTATTATATTCTGACAGACCAGCTAGATCTACTGTCTGTATTGTATTTTGACAGACCAGCTAGATCTACTGTCTCTATTATGTTTTGACAGACCAGCTCAATCTACTGTCTCTATTACATTATGACAGACCAGCTCGATCTACTGTCTGTATTGTATTTTGACAGACCAGCTCGATCTACTGTCTCTATTGTATTATGACAGACCAGCTAGATCTACTGTCTCTATTGTATTATGACAGACCATCTATATCTACTGTCTCTATTGTATTATGACAGACCAGCTAGATCTACTGTCTCTATTATGTTTTGACAGACCAGCTAGATCTACTGTCTCTATTACATTTTGACAGACCAGCTTGATCTACTGTCTGTATTGTATTTTGACAGACCAGCTAGATCTACAGTCTTTATTACATTATGACAGACCAGCGAGATCTACTGTTGCTTTTATAACATGACAGTCCAGCTAGATCTACTGTCTGTATTATATTTTGACAGACCAGCTAGATCTACTGTCTCTATTATGTTTTGACAGACCAGCTCGATCTACTGTCTCTATTACATTTTGACAGACCAGCTTGATCTACTGTCTGTATTGTATTTTGACATACCAGCTCGATCTACTGTCTCTATTGTATTATGACAGACCAGCTAGATCTACTGTCTCCATTGTATTATGACAGACCAGCTAGATCTGCTGTCTTTATTATATTCTGACAGACCAGCTAGATCTACTGTCTGTATTGTATTTTGACAGACCAGCTAGATCTACTGTCTCTATTATGTTTTGACAGACCAGCTCAATCTACTGTCTCTATTACATTATGACAGACCAGCTCGATCTACTGTCTGTATTGTATTTTGACAGACCAGCTCGATCTACTGTCTCTATTGTATTATGACAGACCAGCTAGATCTACTGTCTCTATTGTATTATGACAGACCATCTATATCTACTGTCTCTATTGTATTATGACAGACCAGCTAGATCTACTGTCTCTATTATGTTTTGACAGACCAGCTAGATCTACTGTCTCTATTACATTTTGACAGACCAGCTTGATCTACTGTCTGTATTGTATTTTGACAGACCAGCTAGATCTACAGTCTTTATTACATTATGACAGACCAGCGAGATCTACTGTCGCTTTTATAACATGACAGTCCAGCTAGATCTACTGTCTGTATTGTATTTTGACAGACCAGCTCGATCTACTGTCTCTATTGTATTATGACAGACCAGCTAGATCTACTGTCTCTATTGTATTATGACAGACCATCTATATCTACTGTCTCTATTGTATTATGACAGACCAGCTAGATCTACTGTCTCTATTATGTTTTGACAGACCAGCTAGATCTACTGTCTCTATTACATTTTGACAGACCAGCTCGATCTACTGTCTCTATTGTATTATGACAGACCAGCTAGATCTACTGTCTCTATTGTATTATGACAGACCATCTATATCTACTGTCTCCATTGTATTATGACAGACCAGCTAGATCTGCTGTCTGTATTGTATTTTGACAGACCAGCTAGATCTACTGTCTTTATTACATTATGACAGACCAGCGAGATCTACTGTCGCTTTTATAACATGACAGTCCAGCTAGATCTACTGTCTGTATTGTATTTTGACAGACCAGCTCGATCTACTGTCTGTATTGTATTTTGACAGACCAGCTCGATCTACTGTCTCTATTGTATTATGACAGACCAGCTAGATCTACTGTCTCTATTGTATTATCACAGACCATCTATATCTACTGTCTCTATTGTGTTATGACAGACCAGCTAGATGTACTGTCTCTATTATAACATGACAGACCAGCTAGATCTACGGTCTCTATTATATTATGACAGACCAGCTAGATCTACTGTCGCTTTTATAACATGACAGTCCAGTCAGATCTACTGTCTCTATTATGTTTTGACAGACCAGCTAGATCTACTGTCTCTATTACATTATGACAGACCAGCTAGATCTACTGTCTGTATTGTATTTTGACAGACCAGCTAGATCTACTGTCTCTGTCTTTATTACATTATGACAGACCAGCTAGATCTACTGTCGCTTTTATAATATGACAGTCCAGCTAGATCTGCTGTCTCTATTATATTATGACAGACCAGCTAGATCTACTGTCTCTATTATGTTTTCACAGACCAGCTAGATCTACTGTCTCTATTACATTTTGACAGACCAGCTTGATCTACTGTCTGTATTGTATTTTGACAGACCAGCTAGATCTACAGTCTTTATTACATTATGACAGAACTGCGAGATCTACTGTCGCTTTTATAACATGACAGTCCAGCTAGATCTACTGTCTGTATTGTATTTTGACAGACCAGCTAGATCTACTGTCTCTATTACATTATGACAGACCATCTCGATCTACTGTCTGTATTGTATTTTGACAGACCAGCTCGATCTACTGTCTCTATTGTATTATGACAGACCAGCTAGATCTACTGTCTCTATTGTATTATGACAGACCATCTATATCTACTGTCTCTATTGTATTATGACAGACCAGCTAGATGTACTGTCTCTATTATAACATGACAGACCAGCTAGATCTACGGTCTCTATTATATTATGACAGACCAGCTGGATCTACTGTCGCTTTTATAACATGACAGTCCAGCTAGATCTGCTGTCTCTATTATATTATGACAGACCAGCTAGATCTACTGTCTCTATTATGTTTTGACAGACCAGCTAGATCTACTGTCTTTATTACATTATGACAGACCAGCTAGATCTACTGTCTTTATTACATTATGACAGACCAGCTAGATCTACTGTCGCTTTTATAATATGACAGTCCAGCTAGATCTGCTGTCTCTATTATATTATGACAGACCAGCTAGATCTACTGTCTCTATTATGTTTTGACAGACCAGCTAGATCTACTGTCTCTATTACATTTTGACAGACCAGCTTGATCTACTGTCTGTATTGTATTTTGACAGACCAGCTAGATCTACAGTCTTTATTACATTATGACAGACCAGCGAGATCTACTGTCGCTTTTATAACATGACAGTCCAGCTAGATCTACTGTCTGTATTGTATTTTGACAGACCAGCTAGATCTACTGTCTCTATTATGTTTTGACAGACCAGCTCGATCTACTGTCTCTATTACATTTTGACAGACCAGCTTGAACTACTGTCTGTATTGTATTTTGTCAGACCAGCTATATCTACTGTCTGTATTGTATTTTGACAGACCAGCTAGATCTACTGTCTTTATTACATTATGACAGACCAGCGAGATCTACTGTCGCTTTTATAACATGACAGTCCAGCTAGACCTACTGTCTGTATTGTATTTTGACAGACCAGCTAGATCTACTGTCTGTATTGTATTTTGACAGACCAGCTCGATCTACTGTCTCTATTGTATTATGACAGACCAGCTAGATCTACTGTCTCCATTGTATTATGACAGACCAGCTAGATCTGCTGTCTGTATTGTATTTTGACAGACCAGCTAGATCTACTGTCTTAATTACATTATGACAGACCAGCGAGATCTACTGTCGCTTTTATAACATGACAGTCCAGCTAGATCTACTGTCTGTATTGTATTTTGACAGACCAGCTCGATCTACTGTCTCTATTACATTATGACAGACCAGCTCGATCTACTGTCTGTATTGTATTTTGACAGACCAGCTCGATCTACTGTCTCTATTGTATTATGACAGACCAGCTAGATCTACTGTCTCTATTGTATTATGACAGACCATCTATATCTACTGTCTCTATTGTATTATGACAGACCAGCTAGATGTACTGTCTCTATTATAACATGACAGACCAGCTAGATCTACGGTCTCTATTATATTATGACAGACCAGCTAGATCTACTGTCGCTTTATAACATGACAGTCCAGTCAGATCTACTGTCTCTATTATGTTTTGACAGACCAGCTAGATCTACTGTCTCTATTACATTATGACAGACCAGCTAGATCTACTGTCTGTATTGTATTTTGACAGACCAGCTAGATCTACTGTCTCTGTCTTTATTACATTATGACAGACCAGCTAGATCTACTGTCTGTATTGTATTTTGACAGACCAGCTAGATCTACAGTCTTTATTACATTATGACAGACCAGCGAGATCTACTGTCGCTTTTATAACATGACAGTCCAGCTAGATCTACTGTCTGTATTGTATTTTGACAGACCAGCTAGATCTACTGTCTCTATTACATTTTGACAGACCAGCTTGATCTACTGTCTGTATTGTATTTTGACAGACCAGCTATATCTACTGTCTGTATTGTATTTTGACAGACCAGCTAGATCTACTGTCTGTATTGTATTTTGACAGACCAGCTCGATCTACTGTCTCTATTGTATTATGACAGACCAGCTAGATCTACTGTCTCCATTGTATTATGACAGACCAGCTAGATCTGCTGTCTTTATTATATTCTGACAGACCAGCTAGATCTACTGTCTCTATTATGTTTTGACAGACCAGCTCGATCTACTGTCTCTATTACATTATGACAGACCAGCTCGATCTACTGTCTGTATTGTATTTTGACAGACCAGCTCGATCTACTGTCTCTATTGTATTATGACAGACCAGCTAGATCTACTGTCTCTATTGTATTATGACAGACCATCTATATCTACTGTCTCTATTGTATTATGACAGTCCAGCTAGATCTACTGTCTGTATTGTATTTTGCCAGACCTGCTAGATCTACTGTCTCTATTATGTTTTGACAGACCAGCTCGATCTACTGTCTCTATTACATTTTGACAGACCAGCTTGATCTACTGTCTGTATTGTATTTTGACAGACCAGCTAGATCTACTGTCTCTATTATGTTTTGACAGACCAGCTCGATCAACTGTCTCTATTACATTTTGACAGACCAGCTAGATCTACTGTCTCTATTACATTTTGACAGACCAGCTAGATCTACTGTCTCTATTGTATTATGACAGACCAGCTAGATCTACTGTCTCTATTGTATTTTGACAGACCAGCGAGATCTACTGTCTCTATTGTATTTTGACAGTCCAGCTTGATCTACTGTCTCTGTCTCTATTATATTATGACAGACCTTCTAGGTCTACTGTCTCTATTGTATTATGACAGACCAGCTAGATCTACTGTCTCTATTGTATTTTGACAGACCAGCTACGTCTACTGTCTCTATTACATTATGACAGACCAGCTAGATCTACTGTCTGTATTGTATTTTGACAGACCAGCTAGATCTACTGTCTTTATTACATTATGACAGACCAGCGAGATCTACTGTCGCTTTTATAACATGACAGTCCAGCTAGATCTACTGTCTGTATTGTATTTTGACAGACCAGCTAGATCTACTGTCTGTATTGTATTTTGACAGACCAGCTAGATCTACTGTCTTTATTACATTATGACAGACCAGCGAGATCTACTGTCGCTTTTATAACATGACAGTCCAGCTAGATCTACTGTCTGTATTGTATTTTGACAGACCAGCTAGATCTACTGTCTGTATTGTATTTTGACAGACCAGCTCGATCTACTGTCTCTATTGTATTATGACAGACCAGCTAGATCTACTGTCTCCATTGTATTATGACAGACCAGCTAGATCTGCTGTCTTTATTATATTCTGACAGACCAGCTAGATCTACTGTCTGTATTGTATTTTGACAGACCAGCTAGATCTACTGTCTCTATTATGTTTTGACAGACCAGCTCAATCTACTGTCTCTATTACATTATGACAGACCAGCTCGATCTACTGTCTGTATTGTATTTTGACAGACCAGCTCGATCTACTGTCTCTATTGTATTATGACAGACCAGCTAGATCTACTGTCTCTATTGTATTATGACAGACCATCTATATCTACTGTCTCTATTGTATTATGACAGACCAGCTAGATCTACTGTCTCTATTATGTTTTGACAGACCAGCTAGATCTACTGTCTCTATTACATTTTGACAGACCAGCTTGATCTACTGTCTGTATTGTATTTTGACAGACCAGCTAGATCTACAGTCTTTATTACATTATGACAGACCAGCGAGATCTACTGTCGCTTTTATAACATGACAGTCCAGCTAGATCTACTGTCTGTATTGTATTTTGACAGACCAGCTAGATCTACTGTCTCTATTATGTTTTGACAGACCAGCTCGATCTACTGTCTCTATTACATTTTGACAGACCAGCTTGATCTACTGTCTGTATTGTATTTTGACATACCAGCTCGATCTACTGTCTCTATTGTATTTTGACAGACCAGCTAGATCTACTGTCTCTATTACATTATGACAGACCATCTCGATCTACTGTCTGTATTGTATTTTGACAGACCAGCTCGATCTACTGTCTCTATTGTATTATGACAGACCAGCTAGATCTACTGTCTCTATTGTATTATGACAGACCATCTATATCTACTGTCTCTATTGTATTATGACAGACCAGCTAGATGTACTGTCTCTATTATAACATGACAGACCAGCTAGATCTACTGTCTCTATTATATTATGACAGACCAGCTGGATCTACTGTCTCTTTTATAACATGACAGTCCAGCTAGATCTACTGTCTCTATTATATTATGACAGACCAGCTAGATCTACTGTCTCTATTATGTTTTGACAGACCAGCTAGATCTACTGTCTGTATTGTATTTTGACAGACCAGCTAGATCTACTGTCTCTATTTTATTACATTATGACAGACCAGCTAGATCTACTGTCTGTATTGTATAATATGACAGTCCAGCTAGATCTGCTGTCTCTATTATATTATGACAGACCAGCTAGATCTACTGTCTCTATTATGTTTTGACAGACCAGCTAGATCTACTGTCTGTATTGTATTTTGACAGACCAGCTAGATCTACTGTCTCTGTCTTTATTACATTATGACAGACCAGCTAGATCTACTGTCTCTATTTATAATATGACAGACCAGCTAGATCTGCTGTCTCTATTATATTATGACAGACCAGCTAGATCTACTGTCTCTATTATGTTTTGACAGACCAGCTAGATCTACTGTCTCTATTACATTTTGACAGACCAGCTTGATCTACTGTCTGTATTGTATTTTGACAGACCAGCTAGATCTACAGTCTTTATTACATTATGACAGACCAGCGAGATCTACTGTCGCTTTTATAACATGACAGTCCAGCTAGATCTACTGTCTGTATTGTATTTTGACAGACCAGCTAGATCTACTGTCTCTATTACATTATGACAGACCATCTCGATCTACTGTCTGTATTGTATTTTGACAGACCAGCTCGATCTACTGTCTCTATTGTATTATGACAGACCAGCTAGATCTACTGTCTCTATTGTATTATGACAGACCATCTATATCTACTGTCTCTATTGTATTATGACAGACCAGCTAGATGTACTGTCTCTATTATAACATGACAGACCAGCTAGATCTACGGTCTCTATTATATTATGACAGACCAGCTGGATCTACTGTCGCTTTTATAACATGACAGTCCAGCTAGATCTACTGTCTCTATTATATTTTGACAGACCAGCTAGATCTACTGTCTCTATTATGTTTTGACAGACCAGCTA
The DNA here is from genome assembly GCF_023373465.1 of Oncorhynchus keta. NCBI lineage: Eukaryota > Metazoa > Chordata > Actinopteri > Salmoniformes > Salmonidae > Oncorhynchus > Oncorhynchus keta. Next base: position 104,828 of record NW_026285304.1, on the reverse strand, counting down.
GATCTACTGTCTGTATTGTATTTTGACAGACCAGCTAGATCTACTGTCTCTGTCTTTATTACATTATGACAGACCAGCTAGATCTACTGTCGCTTTTATAATATGACAGTCCAGCTAGATCTGCTGTCTCTATTATATTATGACAGACCAGCTAGATCTACTGTCTCTATTATGTTTTGACAGACCAGCTAGATCTACTGTCTCTATTACATTTTGACAGACCAGCTTGATCTACTGTCTGTATTGTATTTTGACAGACCAGCTAGATCTACAGTCTTTATTACATTATGACAGACCAGCGAGATCTACTGTCGCTTTTATAACATGACAGTCCAGCTAGATCTACTGTCTGTATTGTATTTTGACAGACCAGCTAGATCTACTGTCTCTATTATGTTTTGACAGACCAGCTCGATCTACTGTCTCTATTACATTTTGACAGACCAGCTTGAACTACTGTCTGTATTGTATTTTGTCAGACCAGCTATATCTACTGTCTGTATTGTATTTTGACAGACCAGCTAGATCTACTGTCTTTATTACATTATGACAGACCAGCGAGATCTACTGTCGCTTTTATAACATGACAGTCCAGCTAGACCTACTGTCTGTATTGTATTTTGACAGACCAGCTAGATCTACTGTCTCTATTGTATTTTGACAGACCAGCTCGATCTACTGTCTCTATTGTATTATGACAGACCAGCTAGATCTACTGTCTCCATTGTATTATGACAGACCAGCTAGATCTACTGTCTGTATTGTATTTTGACAGACCAGCTAGATCTACTGTCTTAATTACATTATGACAGACCAGCGAGATCTACTGTCGCTTTTATAACATGACAGTCCAGCTAGATCTACTGTCTGTATTGTATTTTGACAGACCAGCTCGATCTACTGTCTCTATTACATTATGACAGACCAGCTCGATCTACTGTCTGTATTGTATTTTGACAGACCAGCTCGATCTACTGTCTCTATTGTATTATGACAGACCAGCTAGATCTACTGTCTCTATTGTATTATGACAGACCATCTATATCTACTGTCTCTATTGTATTATGACAGACCAGCTAGATGTACTGTCTCTATTATAACATGACAGACCAGCTAGATCTACGGTCTCTATTACATTATGACAGACCAGCTAGATCTACTGTCTTTTATAACATGACAGTAGTCAGATCTACTGTCTCTATTATGTTTTGACAGACCAGCTAGATCTACTGTCTCTATTACATTATGACAGACCAGCTAGATCTACTGTCTGTATTGTATTTTGACAGACCAGCTAGATCTACTGTCTCTGTCTTTATTATATTATGACAGACCAGCTAGATCTACTGTCTGTATTGTATTTTGACAGACCAGCTAGATCTACTGTCTTTATTACATTATGACAGACCAGCGAGATCTACTGTCGCTTTTATAACATGACAGTCCAGCTAGATCTACTGTCTGTATTGTATTTTGACAGACCAGCTAGATCTACTGTCTCTATTACATTTTGACAGACCAGCTTGATCTACTGTCTGTATTGTATTTTGACAGACCAGCTATATCTACTGTCTGTATTGTATTTTGACAGACCAGCTAGATCTACTGTCTGTATTGTATTTTGACAGACCAGCTCGATCTACTGTCTCTATTGTATTATGACAGACCAGCTAGATCTACTGTCTCCATTGTATTATGACAGACCAGCTAGATCTGCTGTCTTTATTATATTCTGACAGACCAGCTAGATCTACTGTCTCTATTATGTTTTGACAGACCAGCTCGATCTACTGTCTCTATTACATTATGACAGACCAGCTCGATCTACTGTCTGTATTGTATTTTGACAGACCAGCTCGATCTACTGTCTCTATTGTATTATGACAGACCAGCTAGATCTACTGTCTCTATTGTATTTTGACAGACCAGCGAGATCTACTGTCTCTATTGTATTTTGACAGTCCAGCTTGATCTACTGTCTCTGTCTCTATTATATTATGACAGACCTTCTAGGTCTACTGTCTCTATTGTATTATGACAGACCAGCTAGATCTACTGTCTCTATTGTATTTTGACAGACCAGCTACGTCTACTGTCTCTATTACATTATGACAGACCAGCTAGATCTACTGTCTGTATTGTATTTTGACAGACCAGCTAGATCTACTGTCTTTATTACATTATGACAGACCAGCGAGATCTACTGTCGCTTTTATAACATGACAGTCCAGCTAGATCTACTGTCTGTATTGTATTTTGACAGACCAGCTAGATCTACTGTCTGTATTGTATTTTGACAGACCAGCTAGATCTACTGTCTTTATTACATTATGACAGACCAGCGAGATCTACTGTCGCTTTTATAACATGACAGTCCAGCTAGATCTACTGTCTGTATTGTATTTTGACAGACCAGCTAGATCTACTGTCTGTATTGTATTTTGACATACCAGCTCGATCTACTGTCTCTATTGTATTATGACAGACCAGCTAGATCTACTGTCTCCATTGTATTATGACAGACCAGCTAGATCTGCTGTCTTTATTATATTCTGACAGACCAGCTAGATCTACTGTCTGTATTGTATTTTGACAGACCAGCTAGATCTACTGTCTCTATTATGTTTTGACAGACCAGCTCAATCTACTGTCTCTATTACATTATGACAGACCAGCTCGATCTACTGTCTGTATTGTATTTTGACAGACCAGCTCGATCTACTGTCTCTATTGTATTATGACAGACCAGCTAGATCTACTGTCTCTATTGTATTATGACAGACCATCTATATCTACTGTCTCTATTGTATTATGACAGACCAGCTAGATCTACTGTCTCTATTATGTTTTGACAGACCAGCTAGATCTACTGTCTCTATTACATTTTGACAGACCAGCTTGATCTACTGTCTGTATTGTATTTTGACAGACCAGCTAGATCTACAGTCTTTATTACATTATGACAGACCAGCGAGATCTACTGTCGCTTTTATAACATGACAGTCCAGCTAGATCTACTGTCTGTATTGTATTTTGACAGACCAGCTAGATCTACTGTCTCTATTATGTTTTGACAGACCAGCTCGATCTACTGTCTCTATTACATTTTGACAGACCAGCTAGATCTACAGTCTCTATTGTATTTTGACAGACCAGCTAGATCTACTGTCTGTATTGTATTTTGACAGACCAGCTAGATCTACTGTCTCTATTACATTATGACAGACCAGCTCGATCTACTGTCTGTATTGTATTTTGACAGACCAGCTCGATCTACTGTCTCTATTGTATTATGACAGACCAGCTAGATCTACTGTCTCTATTGTATTATGACAGACCATCTATATCTACTGTCTCTATTGTATTATGACAGACCAGCTAGATGTACTGTCTCTATTATAACATGACAGACCAGCTAGATCTACGGTCTCTATTATATTATGACAGACCAGCTGGATCTACTGTCGCTTTTATAACATGACAGTCCAGCTAGATCTGCTGTCTCTATTATATTATGACAGACCAGCTAGATCTACTGTCTCTATTATGTTTTGACAGACCAGCTAGATCTACTGTCTGTATTGTATTTTGACAGACCAGCTAGATCTACTGTCTCTGTCTTTATTACATTATGACAGACCAGCTAGATCTACTGTCGCTTTTATAATATGACAGTCCAGCTAGATCTGCTGTCTCTATTATATTATGACAGACCAGCTAGATCTACTGTCTCTATTATGTTTTGACAGACCAGCTAGATCTACTGTCTCTATTACATTTTGACAGACCAGCTTGATCTACTGTCTGTATTGTATTTTGACAGACCAGCTAGATCTACAGTCTTTATTACATTATGACAGACCAGCGAGATCTACTGTCGCTTTTATAACATGACAGTCCAGCTAGATCTACTGTCTGTATTGTATTTTGACAGACCAGCTAGATCTACTGTCTCTATTATGTTTTGACAGACCAGCTCGATCTACTGTCTCTATTACATTTTGACAGACCAGCTTGAACTACTGTCTGTATTGTATTTTGTCAGACCAGCTATATCTACTGTCTGTATTGTATTTTGACAGACCAGCTAGATCTACTGTCTTTATTACATTATGACAGACCAGCGAGATCTACTGTCGCTTTTATAACATGACAGTCCAGCTAGACCTACTGTCTGTATTGTATTTTGACAGACCAGCTAGATCTACTGTCTGTATTGTATTTTGACAGACCAGCTCGATCTACTGTCTCTATTGTATTATGACAGACCAGCTAGATCTACTGTCTCCATTGTATTATGACAGACCAGCTAGATCTGCTGTCTGTATTGTATTTTGACAGACCAGCTAGATCTACTGTCTTTATTACATTATGACAGACCAGCGAGATCTACTGTCGCTTTTATAACATGACAGTCCAGCTAGATCTACTGTCTGTATTGTATTTTGACAGACCAGCTCGATCTACTGTCTCTATTACATTATGACAGACCAGCTCGATCTACTGTCTGTATTGTATTTTGACAGACCAGCTCGATCTACTGTCTCTATTGTATTATGACAGACCAGCTAGATCTACTGTCTCTATTGTATTATGACAGACCATCTATATCTACTGTCTCTATTGTATTATGACAGACCAGCTAGATGTACTGTCTCTATTATAACATGACAGACCAGCTAGATCTACGGTCTCTATTACATTATGACAGACCAGCTAGATCTACTGTCGCTTTTATAACATGACAGTCCAGTCAGATCTACTGTCTCTATTATGTTTTGACAGACCAGCTAGATCTACTGTCTCTATTACATTATGACAGACCAGCTAGATCTACTGTCTGTATTGTATTTTGACAGACCAGCTAGATCTACTGTCTCTGTCTTTATTACATTATGACAGACCAGCTAGATCTACTGTCGCTTTTATAATATGACAGTCCAGCTAGATCTACTGTCTCTATTACATTTTGACAGACCAGCTTGATCTACTGTCTGTATTGTATTTTGACAGACCAGCTAGATCTACAGTCTTTATTACATTATGACAGACCAGCGAGATCTACTGTCGCTTTTATAACATGACAGTCCAGCTAGATCTACTGTCTGTATTGTATTTTGACAGACCAGCTAGATCTACTGTCTCTATTACATTTTGACAGACCAGCTTGATCTACTGTCTGTATTGTATTTTGACAGACCAGCTATATCTACTGTCTGTATTGTATTTTGACAGACCAGCTAGATCTACTGTCTGTATTGTATTTTGACAGACCAGCTCGATCTACTGTCTCTATTGTATTATGACAGACCAGCTAGATCTACTGTCTCCATTGTATTATGACAGACCAGCTAGATCTGCTGTCTTTATTATATTCTGACAGACCAGCTAGATCTACTGTCTCTATTACATTATGACAGACCAGCTCGATCTACTGTCTGTATTGTATTTTGACAGACCAGCTCGATCTACTGTCTCTATTGTATTATGACAGACCAGCTAGATCTACTGTCTCTATTGTATTATGACAGACCATCTATATCTACTGTCTCTATTGTATTATGACAGTCCAGCTAGATCTACTGTCTGTATTGTATTTTGCCAGACCTGCTAGATCTACTGTCTCTATTATGTTTTGACAGACCAGCTCGATCTACTGTCTCTATTACATTTGACAGACCAGCTTGATCTACTGTCTGTATTGTATTTTGACAGACCAGCTAGATCTACTGTCTCTATTATGTTTTGACAGACCAGCTCGATCAACTGTCTCTATTACATTTTGACAGACCAGCTAGATCTACTGTCTCTATTACATTTTGACAGACCAGCTAGATCTACTGTCTCTATTGTATTATGACAGACCAGCTAGATCTACTGTCTCTATTGTATTTTGACAGACCAGCGAGATCTACTGTCTCTATTGTATTTTGACAGTCCAGCTTGATCTACTGTCTCTGTCTCTATTATATTATGACAGACCTTCTAGGTCTACTGTCTCTATTGTATTATGACAGACCAGCTAGATCTACTGTCTGTATTGTATTTTGACAGACCAGCTACGTCTACTGTCTCTATTACATTATGACAGACCAGCTAGATCTACTGTCTGTATTGTATTTTGACAGACCAGCTAGATCTACTGTCTTTATTACATTATGACAGACCAGCGAGATCTACTGTCGCTTTTATAACATGACAGTCCAGCTAGATCTACTGTCTGTATTGTATTTTGACAGACCAGCTAGATCTACTGTCTGTATTGTATTTTGACAGACCAGCTAGATCTACTGTCTTTATTACATTATGACAGACCAGCGAGATCTACTGTCGCTTTTATAACATGACAGTCCAGCTAGATCTACTGTCTGTATTGTATTTTGACAGACCAGCTAGATCTACTGTCTGTATTGTATTTTGACATACCAGCTCGATCTACTGTCTCTATTGTATTATGACAGACCAGCTAGATCTACTGTCTCCATTGTATTATGACAGACCAGCTAGATCTGCTGTCTTTATTATATTCTGACAGACCAGCTAGATCTACTGTCTGTATTGTATTTTGACAGACCAGCTAGATCTACTGTCTCTATTATGTTTTGACAGACCAGCTCAATCTACTGTCTCTATTACATTATGACAGACCAGCTCGATCTACTGTCTGTATTGTATTTTGACAGACCAGCTCGATCTACTGTCTCTATTGTATTATGACAGACCAGCTAGATCTACTGTCTCTATTGTATTATGACAGACCATCTATATCTACTGTCTCTATTGTATTATGACAGACCAGCTAGATCTACTGTCTCTATTATGTTTTGACAGACCAGCTAGATCTACTGTCTCTATTACATTTTGACAGACCAGCTTGATCTACTGTCTGTATTGTATTTTGACAGACCAGCTAGATCTACAGTCTTTATTACATTATGACAGACCAGCGAGATCTACTGTCGCTTTTATAACATGACAGTCCAGCTAGATCTACTGTCTGTATTGTATTTTGACAGACCAGCTAGATCTACTGTCTCTATTATGTTTTGACAGACCAGCTCGATCTACTGTCTCTATTACATTTTGACAGACCAGCTTGATCTACTGTCTGTATTGTATTTTGACATACCAGCTCGATCTACTGTCTCTATTGTATTATGACAGACCAGCTAGATCTACTGTCTCCATTGTATTATGACAGACCAGCTAGATCTGCTGTCTTTATTATATTCTGACAGACCAGCTAGATCTACTGTCTGTATTGTATTTTGACAGACCAGCTAGATCTACTGTCTCTATTATGTTTTGACAGACCAGCTCAATCTACTGTCTCTATTACATTATGACAGACCAGCTCGATCTACTGTCTGTATTGTATTTTGACAGACCAGCTAGATCTACTGTCTCTATTACATTTTGACAGACCAGCTTGATCTACTGTCTGTATTGTATTTTGACAGACCAGCTAGATCTACAGTCTTTATTACATTATGACAGACCAGCGAGATCTACTGTCGCTTTTATAACATGACAGTCCAGCTAGATCTACTGTCTGTATTGTATTTTGACAGACCAGCTAGATCTACTGTCTCTATTATGTTTTGACAGACCAGCTCGATCTACTGTCTCTATTACATTTTGACAGACCAGCTTGATCTACTGTCTGTATTGTATTTTGACTGACCAGCTAGATCTACTGTCTCTATTGTATTTTGACAGAACAGCTTGATCTACTGTCTCTGTCTCTATTATATTATGACAGACCAGCTAGATCTACTGTCTCTATTGTATTATGACAGACCAGCTAGATCTACTGTCTCTATTGTATTTTGACAGACCAGCTCGATCTACTGTCTCTATTGTATTATGACAGACCAGCGAGATCTACTGTCGCTTTTATAACATGACAGTCCAGCTAGATCTACTGTCTCTATTATGTTTTGACAGACCAGCTAGATCTACTGTCTCTATTACATACCAGCTCGATATACTGTCTGTATTGTATTTTGACAGACCAGCTCGATCTACTGTCTCTATTACATTATGACAGACCAGCTAGATCTACTGTCTGTATTGTATTTTGACAGACCAGCTCGATCTACTGTCTCTATTGTATTATGACAGACCAGCTAGATCTGCTGTCTGTATTGTATTTTGACAGACCAGCTAGATCTACTGTCTCTATTACATTATGACAGACCAGCTCGATATACTGTCTGTATTGTATTTTGACAGACCAGCTCGATCTACTGTCTCTATTACATTATGACAGACCAGCTAGATCTACTGTCTGTATTGTATTTTGACAGACCAGCTCGATCTACTGTCTCTATTGTATTATGACAGACCAGCTAGATCTGCTGTCTTTATTTTATTATGACAGACCAGCTAGATCTACTGTCTCTATTGTATTATGACAGACCAGCTAGATCTGCTGTCTTTATTATATTATGACAGACCAGCTAGATCTACTGTCTGTATTGTATTTTGACAGACCAGCTAGATCTACTGTCTTTATTACATTATGACAGACCAGCGAGATCTACTGTCGCTTTTATAACATGACAGTCCAGCTAGATCTACTGTCTGTATTGTATTTTGACAGACCAGCTAGATCTACTGTCTGTATTGTATTTTGACAGACCAGCTCGATCTACTGTCTGTATTGTATTTTGACAGACCAGCTCGATCTACTGTCTCTATTGTATTATGACAGACCAGCTAGATCTACTGTCTCTATTGTATTATCACAGACCATCTATATCTACTGTCTCTATTGTGTTATGACAGACCAGCTAGATGTACTGTCTCTATTATAACATGACAGACCAGCTAGATCTACGGTCTCTATTATATTATGACAGACCAGCTAGATCTACTGTCGCTTTTATAACATGACAGTCCAGTCAGATCTACTGTCTCTATTATGTTTTGACAGACCAGCTAGATCTACTGTCTCTATTACATTATGACAGACCAGCTAGATCTACTGTCTGTATTGTATTTTGACAGACCAGCTAGATCTACTGTCTCTGTCTTTATTACATTATGACAGACCAGCTAGATCTACTGTCGCTTTTATATTATATTATGACAGACCAGCTAGATCTACTGTCTCTATTATGTTTTGACAGACCAGCTAGATCTACTGTCTCTATTACATTTTGACAGACCAGCTAGATCTACTGTCTGTATTGTATTTTGACAGACCAGCTAGATCTACTGTCTGTATCTGTGACAGACCAGCTAGATCTACAGACAGACCAGCTAGATCAGCTAGATCTACTGTCTTTATTGTCTATTTTGACAGACCAGCTAGATCTACTGTCTGACCATATTATATTTTGACAGACCAGCTGTCTCCTTTTATTGTATTTGACAGACCAGCTAGATCTACTGTCTCTATTGTATTTCTACTGACAGACCAGCTAGATCTACTGTCTTATTGTATTTGACAGACCAGCTATATCTACTGTCTCAGACCAGCTATTACTGTCTCTATTATGACAGACCAGCTTTTGACCAGCTAGATCTACTGTCTCTATTATGATCAGCTCGAGATCTACTGTCTCTATTATTTTTGACAGACCAGCTATTATGACAGACCAGCTCTACTGTCTCTATTGTATTATGACAGACCAGCTAGATCTACTGTCTCTATTATTTTTTTTGACAGACCAGCTGACAGACCAGCTAGATCTACTGTCTCTATTGACAGACCAGCTATTATGACAGACCAGCTAGATCTACTGTCTCTATTGTATTTTGACAGACCAGCGAGATCTACTGTCTCTATTGTATTTTGACAGTCCAGCTTGATCTACTGTCTCTGTCTCTATTATATTATGACAGACCTTCTAGGTCTACTGTCTCTATTGTATTATGACAGACCAGCTAGATCTACTGTCTGTATTGTATTTTGACAGACCAGCTAGATCTACTGTCTGTATTGTATTTTGACAGACCAGCTAGATCTACTGTCTTTATTACATTATGACAGACCAGCGAGATCTACTGTCGCTTTTATAACATGACAGTCCAGCTAGATCTACTGTCTGTATTGTATTTTGACAGACCAGCTAGATCTACTGTCTGTATTGTATTTTGACATACCAGCTCGATCTACTGTCTCTATTGTATTATGACAGACCAGCTAGATCTACTGTCTCCATTGTATTATGACAGACCAGCTAGATCTGCTGTCTTTATTATATTCTGACAGACCAGCTAGATCTACTGTCTGTATTGTATTTTGACAGACCAGCTAGATCTACTGTCTGTATTGTATTTTGACATACCAGCTCGATCTACTGTCTCTATTGTATTATGACAGACCAGCTAGATCTACTGTCTCCATTGTATTATGACAGACCAGCTAGATCTGCTGTCTCTATTACATTATGACAGACCAGCTCGATCTACTGTCTGTATTGTATTTTGACAGACCAGCTCGATCTACTGTCTCTATTGTATTATGACAGACCAGCTAGATCTACTGTCTCTATTGTATTATGACAGACCATCTATATCTACTGTCTCTATTGTATTATGACAGACCAGCTAGATCTACTGTCTCTATTATGTTTTGACAGACCAGCTAGATCTACTGTCTCTATTACATTTTGACAGACCAGCTTGATCTACTGTCTGTATTGTATTTTGACAGACCAGCTAGATCTACAGTCTTGATTACATTATGACAGACCAGCGAGATCTACTGTCGCTTTTATAACATGACAGTCCAGCTAGATCTACTGTCTGTATTGTATTTTGACAGACCAGCTAGATCTACTGTCTCTATTATGTTTTGACAGACCAGCTCGATCTACTGTCTCTATTACATTTTGACAGACCAGCTTGATCTACTGTCTGTATTGTATTTTGACTGACCAGCTAGATCTACTGTCTCTATTGTATTTTGACAGAACAGCTTGATCTACTGTCTCTGTCTCTATTATATTATGACAGACCAGCTAGATCTACTGTCTCTATTGTATTATGACAGACCAGCTAGATCTACTGTCTCTATTGTATTATGACAGACCAGCGAGATCTACTGTCGCTTTTATAACATGACAGTCCAGCTAGATCTACTGTCTCTATTATGTTTTGACAGACCAGCTAGATCTACTGTCTCTATTACATTATGACAGACCAGCTCGATATACTGTCTGTATTGTATTTTGACAGACCAGCTCGATCTACTGTCTCTATTACATTATGACAGACCAGCTAGATCTACTGTCTGTATTGTATTTTGACAGACCAGCTCGATCTACTGTCTCTATTGTATTATGACAGACCAGCTAGATCTGCTGTCTGTATTGTATTTTGACAGACCAGCTAGATCTACTGTCTCTATTACATTATGACAGACCAGCTCGATATACTGTCTGTATTGTATTTTGACAGACCAGCTCGATCTACTGTCTCTATTACATTATGACAGACCAGCTAGATCTACTGTCTGTATTGTATTTTGACAGACCAGCTCGATCTACTGTCTCTATTGTATTATGACAGACCAGCTAGATCTGCTGTCTTTATTATATTATTACAGACCAGCTAGATCTACTGTCTCTATTGTATTATGACAGACCAGCTAGATCTGCTGTCTTTATTATATTATGACAGACCAGCTAGATCTACTGTCTGTATTGTATTTTGACAGACCAGCTAGATCTACTGTCTTTATTACATTATGACAGACCAGCGAGATCTACTGTCGCTTTTATAACATGACAGTCCAGCTAGATCTACTGTCTGTATTGTATTTTGACAGACCAGCTAGATCTACTGTCTGTATTGTATTTTGACAGACCAGCTCGATCTACTGTCTGTATTGTATTTTGACAGACCAGCTCGATCTACTGTCTCTATTGTATTATGACAGACCAGCTAGATCTACTGTCTCTATTGTATTATCACAGACCATCTATATCTACTGTCTCTATTGTGTTATGACAGACCAGCTAGATGTACTGTCTCTATTGTAACATGACAGACCAGCTAGATCTACGGTCTCTATTATATTATGACAGACCAGCTAGATCTACTGTCGCTTTTATAACATGACAGTCCAGTCAGATCTACTGTCTCTATTATGTTTTGACAGACCAGCTAGATCTACTGTCTCTATTACATTATGACAGACCAGCTAGATCTACTGTCTGTATTGTATTTTGACAGACCAGCTAGATCTACTGTCTCTGTCTTTATTACATTATGACAGACCAGCTAGATCTACTGTCGCTTTTATAATATGACAGTCCAGCTAGATCTGCTGTCTCTATTATATTATGACAGACCAGCTAGATCTACTGTCTCTATTATGTTTTGACAGACCAGCTAGATCTACTGTCTCTATTACATTTTGACAGACCAGCTTGATCTACTGTCTGTATTGTATTTTGACAGACCAGCTAGATCTACAGTCTTTATTACATTATGACAGAACAGCGAGATCTACTGTCGCTTTTATAACATGACAGACCAGCTTGATCTACTGTCTGTATTGTATTTTGACAGACCAGCTAGATCTACTGTCTCTATTACATTTTGACAGACCAGCTTGATCTACTGTCTGTATTGTATTTTGACAGACCAGCTCGATCTACTGTCTCTATTGTATTATGACAGACCAGCTAGATCTACTGTCTCTATTGTATTATGACAGACCAGCGAGATCTACTGTCGCTTTTATAACATGACAGTCCAGCTAGATCTACTGTCTCTATTATGTTTTGACAGACCAGCTAGATCTACTGTCTCTATTACATTATGACAGACCAGCTCGATATACTGTCTGTATTGTATTTTGACAGACCAGCTCGATCTACTGTCTCTATTACATTATGACAGACCAGCTAGATCTACTGTCTGTATTGTATTTTGACAGACCAGCTCGATCTACTGTCTCTATTGTATTATGACAGACCAGCTAGATCTGCTGTCTGTATTGTATTTTGACAGACCAGCTAGATCTACTGTCTCTATTACATTATGACAGACCAGCTCGATATACTGTCTGTATTGTATTTTGACAGACCAGCTCGATCTACTGTCTCTATTACATTATGACAGACCAGCTAGATCTACTGTCTGTATTGTATTTTGACAGACCAGCTCGATCTACTGTCTCTATTGTATTATGACAGACCAGCTAGATCTGCTGTCTTTATTATATTATTACAGACCAGCTAGATCTACTGTCTCTATTGTATTATGACAGACCAGCTAGATCTGCTGTCTTTATTATATTATGACAGACCAGCTAGATCTACTGTCTGTATTGTATTTTGACAGACCAGCTAGATCTACTGTCTTTATTACATTATGACAGACCAGCGAGATCTACTGTCGCTTTTATAACATGACAGTCCAGCTAGATCTACTGTCTGTATTGTATTTTGACAGACCAGCTAGATCTACTGTCTGTATTGTATTTTGACAGACCAGCTCGATCTACTGTCTGTATTGTATTTTGACAGACCAGCTCGATCTACTGTCTCTATTGTATTATGACAGACCAGCTAGATCTACTGTCTCTATTGTATTATCACAGACCATCTATATCTACTGTCTCTATTGTGTTATGACAGACCAGCTAGATGTACTGTCTCTATTATAACATGACAGACCAGCTAGATCTACGGTCTCTATTATATTATGACAGACCAGCTAGATCTACTGTCGCTTTTATAACATGACAGTCCAGTCAGATCTACTGTCTCTATTATGTTTTGACAGACCAGCTAGATCTACTGTCTCTATTACATTATGACAGACCAGCTAGATCTACTGTCTCTGTCTTTATTACATTATGACAGACCAGCTAGATCTACTGTCGCTTTTATAATATGACAGTCCAGCTAGATCTGCTGTCTCTATTATATTATGACAGACCAGCTAGATCTACTGTCTCTATTATGTTTTGACAGACCAGCTAGATCTACTGTCTCTATTACATTTTGACAGACCAGCTTGATCTACTGTCTGTATTGTATTTTGACAGACCAGCTAGATCTACAGTCTTTATTACATTATGACAGACCAGCGAGATCTACTGTCGCTTTTATAACATGACAGTCCAGCTAGATCTACTGTCTGTATTGTATTTTGACAGACCAGCTAGATCTACTGTCTGTATTGTATTTTGACAGACCAGCTCGATCTACTGTCTGTATTGTATTTTGACAGACCAGCTCGATCTACTGTCTCTATTGTATTATGACAGACCAGCTAGATCTACTGTCTCTATTGTATTATCACAGACCATCTATATCTACTGTCTCTATTGTGTTATGACAGACCAGCTAGATGTACTGTCTCTATTATAACATGACAGACCAGCTAGATCTACGGTCTCTATTATATTATGACAGACCAGCTAGATCTACTGTCGCTTTTATAACATGACAGTCCAGTCAGATCTACTGTCTCTATTATGTTTTGACAGACCAGCTAGATCTACTGTCTCTATTACATTATGACAGACCAGCTAGATCTACTGTCTGTATTGTATTTTGACAGACCAGCTAGATCTACTGTCTCTGTCTTTATTACATTATGACAGACCAGCTAGATCTACTGTCGCTTTTATAATATGACAGTCCAGCTAGATCTGCTGTCTCTATTATATTATGACAGACCAGCTAGATCTACTGTCTCTATTATGTTTTGACAGACCAGCTAGATCTACTGTCTCTATTACATTTTGACAGACCAGCTTGATCTACTGTCTGTATTGTATTTTGACAGACCAGCTAGATCTACAGTCTTTATTACATTATGACAGAACAGCGAGATCTACTGTCGCTTTTATAACATGACAGTCCAGCTAGATCTACTGTCTGTATTGTATTTTGACAGACCAGCTAGATCTACTGTCTCTATTACATTATGACAGACCAGCTCGATCTACTGTCTGTATTGTATTTTGACAGACCAGCTCGATCTACTGTCTCTATTGTATTATGACAGACCAGCTAGATCTACTGTCTCTATTGTATTATGACAGACCATCTATATCTACTGTCTCTATTGTATTATGACAGACCAGCTAGATGTACTGTCTATATTATAACATGACAGACCAGCTAGATCTACGGTCTCTATTATATTATGACAGACCAGCTGGATCTACTGTCGCTTTTATAACATGACAGTCCAGTCAGATCTACTGTCTCTATTATGTTTTGACAGACCAGCTAGATCTACTGTCTCTATTACATTATGACAGACCAGCTAGATCTACTGTCTGTATTGTATTTTGACAGACCAGCTAGATCTACTGTCTCTGTCTTTATTACATTATGACAGACCAGCTAGATCTACTGTCGCTTTTATAATATGACAGTCCAGCTAGATCTGCTGTCTCTATTATATTATGACAGACCAGCTAGATCTACTGTCTCTATTATGTTTTGACAGACCAGCTAGATCTACTGTCTCTATTACATTTTGACAGACCAGCTTGATCTACTGTCTGTATTGTATTTTGACAGACCAGCTAGATCTACTGTCTTTATTACATTATGACAGACCAGCGAGATCTACTGTCGCTTTTATAACATGACAGTCCAGCTAGATCTACTGTCTGTATTGTATTTTGACAGACCAGCTAGATCTACTGTCTCTATTATGTTTTGACAGACCAGCTCGATCTACTGTCTCTATTACATTTTGACAGACCAGCTTGATCTACTGTCTGTATTGTATTTTGACAGACCAGCTATATCTACTGTCTGTATTGTATTTTGACAGACCAGCTAGATCTACTGTCTTTATTACATTATGACAGACCAGCTGGATCTACTGTCGCTTTTATAACATGACAGTCCAGTCAGATCTACTGTCTCTATTATGTTTTGACAGACCAGCTAGATCTACTGTCTCTATTACATTATGACAGACCAGCTAGATCTACTGTCTGTATTGTATTTTGACAGACCAGCTAGATCTACTGTCTCTGTCTTTATTACATTATGACAGAGCAGCTAGATCTACTGTCGCTTTTATAATATGACAGTCCAGCTAGATCTGCTGTCTCTATTATATTATGACAGACCAGCTAGATCTACTGTCTCTATTATGTTTTGACAGACCAGCTAGATCTACTGTCTCTATTACATTTTGACAGACCAGCTTGATCTACTGTCTGTATTGTATTTTGACAGACCAGCTAGATCTACTGTCTTTATTACATTATGACAGACCAGCGAGATCTACTGTCGCTTTTATAACATGACAGTCCAGCTAGATCTACTGTCTGTATTGTATTTTGACAGACCAGCTAGATCTACTGTCTCTATTATGTTTTGACAGACCAGCTAGATCTACTGTCTCTATTACATTTTGACAGACCAGCTTGATCTACTGTCTGTATTGTATTTTGACAGACCAGCTAGATCTACAGTCTTTATTACATTATGACAGAACAGCGAGATCTACTGTCGCTTTTATAACATGACAGTCCAGCTAGATCTACTGTCTGTATTGTATTTTGACAGACCAGCTAGATCTACTGTCTCTATTACATTATGACAGACCAGCTCGATCTACTGTCTGTATTGTATTTTGACAGACCAGCTCGATCTACTGTCTCTATTGTATTATGACAGACCAGCTAGATCTACTGTCTCTATTGTATTATGACAGACCATCTATATCTACTGTCTCTATTGTATTATGACAGACCAGCTAGATGTACTGTCTCTATTATAACATGACAGACCAGCTAGATCTACGGTCTCTATTATATTATGACAGACCAGCTGGATCTACTGTCGCTTTTATAACATGACAGTCCAGTCAGATCTACTGTCTCTATTATGTTTTGACAGACCAGCTAGATCTACTGTCTCTATTACATTATGACAGACCAGCTAGATCTACTGTCTGTATTGTATTTTGACAGACCAGCTAGATCTACTGTCTCTGTCTTTATTACATTATGACAGACCAGCTAGATCTACTGTCGCTTTTATAATATGACAGTCCAGCTAGATCTGCTGTCTCTGTTATATTATGACAGACCAGCTAGATCTACTGTCTCTATTATGTTTTGACAGACCAGCTAGATCTACTGTCTCTATTACATTTTGACAGACCAGCTTGATCTACTGTCTGTATTGTATTTTGACAGACCAGCTAGATCTACTGTCTTTATTACATTATGACAGACCAGCGAGATCTACTGTCACTTTTATAACATGACAGTCCAGCTAGATCTACTGTCTGTATTGTATTTTGACAGACCAGCTAGATCTACTGTCTCTATTATGTTTTGACAGACCAGCTCGATCTACTGTCTCTATTACATTTTGACAGACCAGCTTGATCTACTGTCTGTATTGTATTTTGACAGACCAGCTATATCTACTGTCTGTATTGTATTTTGACAGACCAGCTAGATCTACTGTCTTTATTACATTATGACAGACCAGCTGGATCTACTGTCGCTTTTATAACATGACAGTCCAGTCAGATCTACTGTCTCTATTATGTTTTGACAGACCAGCTAGATCTACTGTCTCTATTACATTATGACAGACCAGCTAGATCTACTGTCTGTATTGTATTTTGACAGACCAGCTAGATCTACTGTCTCTGTCTTTATTACATTATGACAGACCAGCTAGATCTACTGTCGCTTTTATAATATGACAGTCCAGCTAGATCTGCTGTCTCTATTATATTATGACAGACCAGCTAGATCTACTGTCTCTATTATGTTTTGACAGACCAGCTAGATCTACTGTCTCTATTACATTTTGACAGACCAGCTCGATCTACTGTCTCTATTGTATTATGACAGACCAGCGAGATCTACTGTCGCTTTTATAACATGACAGTCCAGCTAGATCTACTGTCTCTATTATGGTTTGACAGACCAGCTCGATCTACTGTCTGTATTGTATTTTGAAAGACCAGCTCGATCTACTGTCTCTATTGTATTATGACAGACCAGCTAGATCTACTGTCTCTATTGTATTTTGACAGACCAGCTAGGTCTACTGTCTGTATTACATTATGACAGACCAGCGTGATCTACTGTCGCTTTTATAACATGACAGTCCAGCTAGATCTACTGTCTGTATTGTATTTTGACAGACCAGCTAGATCTACTGTCTCTATTATGTTTTGACAGACCAGCTCGATCTACTGTCTCTATTACATTTTGACAGACCAGCTTGATCTACTGTCTGTATTGTATTTTGACAGACCAGCTATATCTACTGTCTGTATTGTATTTTGACAGACCAGCTAGATCTACTGTCTTTATTACATTATGACAGACCAGCGAGATCTACTGTCGCTTTTATAACATGACAGTCCAGCTAGATCTACTGTCTGTATTGTATTTTGACAGACCAGCTCGATCTACTGTCTGTATTGTATTTTGACAGACCAGCTCGATCTACTGTCTCTATTGTATTATGACAGACCAGCTAGATCTACTGTCTCTATTGTATTATCACAGACCATCTATATCTACTGTCTCTATTGTGTTATGACAGACCAGCTAGATGTACTGTCTCTATTATAACATGACAGACCAGCTAGATCTACGGTCTCTATTATATTATGACAGACCAGCTAGATCTACTGTCGCTTTTATAACATGACAGTCCAGTCAGATCTACTGTCTCTATTATGTTTTGACAGACCAGCTAGATCTACTGTCTCTATTACATTATGACAGACCAGCTAGATCTACTGTCTGTATTGTATTTTGACAGACCAGCTAGATCTACTGTCTCTGTCTTTATTACATTATGACAGACCAGCTAGATCTACTGTCGCTTTTATAATATGACAGTCCAGCTAGATCTGCTGTCTCTATTATATTATGACAGACCAGCTAGATCTACTGTCTCTATTATGTTTTGACAGACCAGCTAGATCTACTGTCTCTATTACATTTTGACAGACCAGCTTGATCTACTGTCTGTATTGTATTTTGACAGACCAGCTAGATCTACAGTCTTTATTACATTATGACAGAACAGCGAGATCTACTGTCGCTTTTATAACATGACAGTCCAGCTAGATCTACTGTCTGTATTGTATTTTGACAGACCAGCTAGATCTACTGTCTCTATTACATTATGACAGACCAGCTCGATCTACTGTCTGTATTGTATTTTGACAGACCAGCTCGATCTACTGTCTCTATTGTATTATGACAGACCAGCTAGATCTACTGTCTCTATTGTATTATGACAGACCATCTATATCTACTGTCTCTATTGTATTATGACAGACCAGCTAGATCTACGGTCTCTATTATATTATGACAGACCAGCTAGATCTACTGTCGCTTTTATAACATGACAGTCCAGTCAGATCTACTGTCTCTATTATGTTTTGACAGACCAGCTAGATCTACTGTCTCTATTACATTATGACAGACCAGCTAGATCTACTGTCTGTATTGTATTTTGACAGACCAGCTAGATCTACTGTCTCTGTCTTTATTACATTATGACAGACCAGCTAGATCTACTGTCGCTTTTATAATATGACAGTCCAGCTAGATCTGCTGTCTCTATTATATTATGACAGACCAGCTAGATCTACTGTCTCTATTATGTTTTGACAGACCAGCTAGATCTACTGTCTCTATTACATTTTGACAGACCAGCTTGATCTACTGTCTGTATTGTATTTTGACAGACCAGCTAGATCTACAGTCTTTATTACATTATGACAGACCAGCGAGATCTACTGTCGCTTTTATAACATGACAGTCCAGCTAGATCTACTGTCTGTATTGTATTTTGACAGACCAGCTAGATCTACTGTCTCTATTATGTTTTGACAGACCAGCTCGATCTACTGTCTCTATTACATTTTGACAGACCAGCTTGATCTACTGTCTGTATTGTATTTTGACAGACCAGCTATATCTACTGTCTGTATTGTATTTTGACAGACCAGCTAGATCTACTGTCTGTATTGTATTTTGACAGACCAGCTCGATCTACTGTCCCTATTGTATTATGACAGACCAGCTAGATCTACTGTCTCCATTGTATTATGACAGACCAGCTAGATCTGCTGTCTTTATTATATTCTGACAGACCAGCTAGATCTACTGTCTCTATTATGTTTTGACAGACCAGCTCGATCTACTGTCTCTATTACATTATGACAGACCAGCTCGATCTACTGTCTGTATTGTATTTTGACAGACCAGCTCGATCTACTGTCTCTATTGTATTATGACAGACCAGCTAGATCTACTGTCTCTATTGTATTATGACAGACCATCTATATCTACTGTCTCTATTGTATTATGACAGTCCAGCTAGATCTACTGTCTGTATTGTATTTTGCCAGACCTGCTAGATCTACTGTCTCTATTATGTTTTGACAGACCAGCTCGATCTACTGTCTATTACATTTTGACAGACCAGCTTGATCTACTGTCTGTATTGTATTTTGACAGACCAGCTAGATCTACTGTCTCTATTATGTTTTGACAGACCAGCTCGATCTACTGTCTCTATTACATTTTGACAGACCAGCTAGATCTACTGTCTCTATTACATTTTGACAGACCAGCTAGATCTACTGTCTCTATTGTATTATGACAGACCAGCTAGATCTACTGTCTCTATTGTATTTTGACAGACCAGCGAGATCTACTGTCTCTATTGTATTTTGACAGTCCAGCTTGATCTACTGTCTCTGTCTCTATTATATTATGACAGACCTTCTAGGTCTACTGTCTCTATTGTATTGTGACAGACCAGCTAGATCTACTGTCTCTATTGTATTTTGACAGACCAGCTAGGTCTACTGTCTCTATTACATTATGACAGACCAGCTAGATCTACTGTCTGTATTGTATTTTGACAGACCAGCTAGATCTACTGTCTTTATTACATTATGACAGACCAGCGAGATCTACTGTCGCTTTTATAACATGACAGTCCAGCTAGATCTACTGTCTGTATTGTATTTTGACAGACCAGCTAGATCTACTGTCTGTATTGTATTTTGACAGACCAGCTAGATCTACTGTCTTTATTACATTATGACAGACCAGCGAGATCTACTGTCGCTTTTATAACATGACAGTCCAGCTAGATCTACTGTCTGTATTGTATTTTGACAGACCAGCTAGATCTACTGTCTGTATTGTATTTTGACATACCAGCTCGATCTACTGTCTCTATTGTATTATGACAGACCAGCTAGATCTACTGTCTCCATTGTATTATGACAGACCAGCTAGATCTGCTGTCTTTATTATATTCTGACAGACCAGCTAGATCTACTGTCTGTATTGTATTTTGACAGACCAGCTAGATCTACTGTCTCTATTATGTTTTGACAGACCAGCTCAATCTACTGTCTCTATTACATTATGACAGACCAGCTCGATCTACTGTCTGTATTGTATTTTGACAGACCAGCTCGATCTACTGTCTCTATTGTATTATGACAGACCAGCTAGATCTACTGTCTCTATTGTATTATGACAGACCATCTATATCTACTGTCTCTATTGTATTATGACAGACCAGCTAGATCTACTGTCTCTATTGTATTTTGACAGACCAGCTAGATCTACTGTCTTTATTACATTATGACAGACCAGCGAGATCTACTGTCGCTTTTATAACATGACAGTACAGCTAGATCTACTGTCTGTATTGTATTTTGCCAGACCTGCTAGATCTACGGTCTCTATTACATTTTGACAGACCAGCTAGATCTACTGTCTCTATTGTATTTTGACAGACCAGCTAGATCTACTGTCTTTATTACATTATGACAGACCAGCGAGATCTACTGTCGCTTTTATAACATGACAGTCCAGCTAGATCTACTGTCTGTATTGTATTTTGACAGACCAGCTAGATCTACTGTCTCTATTATGTTTTGACAGACCAGCTCGATCTACTGTCTCTATTACATTTTGACAGACCAGCTAGATCTACTGTCTCTATTGTATTTTGACAGACCAGCTTGATCTACTGTCTCTGTCTCTATTATATTATGACAGACCAGCTAGATCTACTGTCTCTATTGTATTATGACAGACCAGCTAGATCTACTGTCTCTATTACATTATGACAGACCAGCTAGATCTACTGTCTGTATTGTATTTTGACAGACCAGCGAGATCTACTGTCGCTTTTATAACATGACAGTCCAGCTAGATCTACTGTCTCTATTGTATTTTGACAGACCAGCTAGGTCTACTGTCTCTATTACATTATGACAGACCAGCTAGATCTACTGTCTGTATTGTATTTTGACAGACCAGCTAGATCTACTGTCTATATTACATTATGACAGACCAGCTAGATCTACTGTCTCTATTGTATTTTGACAGACCAGCTAGGTCTACTGTCTGTATTGTATTTTGACAGACCAGCTAGATCTACTGTCTGTATTGTATTTTGACAGACCAGCGAGATCTACTGTCGCTTTTATAACATGACAGTCCAGCTAGATCTACTGTCTGTATTGTATTTTGACAGACCAGCTAGATCTACTGTCTCTATTATGTTTTGACAGACCAGCTCGATCTACTGTCTCTATTACATTTTGACAGACCAGCTAGATCTACTGTCTCTATTGTATTTTGACAGACCAGCTTGATCTACTGTCTCTGTCTCTATTATATTATGACTGACCAGCTAGATCTACTGTCTCTATTGTATTATGACAGACCAGCTAGATCTACTGTCTCTATTGTATTATGACAGACCAGCTCGATCTACTGTCTGTATTACATTTTGACAGACCAGCTCGATCTACTGTCTCTATTATATTATGACAGACCATCTATATCTACTGTCTCTATTGTATTATGACAGACCAGCTAGATCTGCTGTCTTTATTATATTATGACAGACCAGCTAGATCTACTGTCTGTATTGTATTTTGACAGACCAGCTAGATCTACTGTCTCTATTATGTTTTGACAGACCAGATAGATCTACTGTCTCTATTGTATTTTGACAGACCAGCTTGATCTATTGTCTCTGTCTCTATTATATTATGACAGACCTGCTAGATCTACTGTCTCTATTGTATTATGACAGACCAGCTAGATCTACTGTCTCTATTACATTATGACAGAACAGCTAGATCTACTGTCTGTATTGTATTTTGACAGACCATCGAGATCCACTGTCGCTTTTATAACATGACAGTCCAGCTAGATCTACTGTCTCTATTGTATTTTGACAGACCAGCTAGGTCTACTGTCTCTATTACATTATGACAGACCAGCTAGATCTACTGTCTGTATTGTATTTTGACAGACCAGCGAGATCTACTGTCGTTTTTATAACATGACAGTCCAGCTAGATCTACTGTCTCTATTGTATTTTGACAGACCAGCTAGGTCTACTGTCTCTATTACATTATGACAGACCAGCTAGATCTACTGTCTGTATTGTATTTTGACAGACCAGCTTGATCTACTGTCTATATTACATTATGACAGACCAGTGAGATCTACTGTCGCTTTTATAACATGACAGTCCAGCTAGATCTACTGTCTCTATTGTATTATGACAGACCAGCTAGATCTACTGTCTCTATTGTATTATGACAGACCAGCTCGATCTACTGTCTCTATTACATTTTGACAGACCAGCTAGATCTACCGTCTCTATTGTATTTTGACAGACCAGCTTGATCTACTGTCTCTGTCTCTATTATATTATGACTGACCAGCTAGATCTACTGTCTCTATTGTATTATGACAGACCAGCTAGATCTACTGTCTCTATTGTATTATGACAGACCAGCTCGATCTACTGTCTGTATTGTATTTTGACAGACCAGCTCGATCTACTGTCTCTATTGTATTATGACAGACCAGCTAGATCTACTGTCTCTATTGTATTATGACAGACCAGCTAGATCTGCTGTCTTTATTATATTATGACAGACCAGCTAGATCTACTGTCTGTATTGTATTTTGACAGACCAGCTAGATCTACTGTCTCTATTGTATTTTGACAGACCAGCTAGGTCTTCTGTCTGTATTGTATTTTGACAGACCAGCTAGATCTACTGTCTGTATTGTATTTTGACAGACCAGCGAGATCTACTGTCGCTTTTATAACATGACAGTCCAGCTAGATCTACTGTCTGTATTGTATTTTGACAGACCAGCTAGATCTACTGTCTCTATTATGTTTTGACAGACCAGCTCGATCTACTGTCTCTATTACATTTTGACAGACCAGCTAGATCTACTGTCTCTATTGTATTTTGACAGACCAGCTTGATCTACTGTCTCTGTCTCTATTATATTATGACTGACCAGCTAGATCTACTGTCTCTATTGTATTATGACAGACCAGCTAGATCTACTGTCTCTATTGTATTATGACAGACCAGCTCGATCTACTGTCTGTATTGTATTTTGACAGACCAGCTCGATCTACTGTCTCTATTGTATTATGACAGACCAGCTAGATCTACTGTCTCTATTGTATTATGACAGACCAGCTAGATCTGCTGTCTTTATTATATTATGACAGACCAGCTAGATCTACTGTCTGTATTGTATTTTGACAGACCAGCTAGATCTACTGTCTCTATTATGTTTTGACAGACCAGCTCGATCTACTGTCTCTATTGTATTTTGACAGACCAGCTAGATCTACTGTCTTTATTACATTATGACAGACCAGCGAGATCTACTGTCGCTTTTATAACATGACAGTCCAGCTAGATCTACTGTCTGTATTGTATTTTGACAGACCAGCTAGATCTACTGTCTCTATTATGTTTTGACAGACCAGCTCGATCTACTGTCTCTATTACATTTTGACAGACCAGCTAGTTCTACTGTCTGTATTGTATTTTGACAGACCAGCTAGATCTACTGTCTGTATTGTATTTTGACAGACCAGCGAGATCTACTGTCGCTTTTATAACATGACAGTCCAGCTAGATCTACTGTCTGTATTGTATTTTGACAGACCAGCTAGATCTACTGTCTCTATTATGTTTTGACAGACCAGCTCGATCTACTGTCTCTATTACATTTTGACAGACCAGCTAGATCTACTGTCTCTATTGTATTTTGACAGACCAGCTTGATCTACTGTCTCTGTCTCTATTATATTATGACTGACCAGCTAGATCTACTGTCTCTATTGTATTATGACAGACCAGCTAGATCTACTGTCTCTATTGTATTATGACAGACCAGCTCGATCTACTGTCTGTATTGTATTTTGACAGACCAGCTCGATCTACTGTCTCTATTGTATTATGACAGACCAGCTAGATCTACTGTCTCTATTGTATTATGACAGACCAGCTAGATCTGCTGTCTTTATTATATTATGACAGACCAGCTAGATCTACTGTCTGTATTGTATTTTGACAGACCAGCTAGATCTACTGTCTCTATTATGTTTTGACAGACCAGCTCGATCTACTGTCTCTATTGTATTTTGACAGACCAGCTAGATCTACTGTCTTTATTACATTATGACAGACCAGCGAGATCTACTGTCGCTTTTATAACATGACAGTCCAGCTAGATCTACTGTCTGTATTGTATTTTGACAGACCAGCTAGATCTACTGTCTCTATTATGTTTTGACAGACCAGCTCGATCTACTGTCTCTATTACATTTTGACAGACCAGCTAGATCTACTGTCTCTATTGTATTTTGACAGACCAGCTTGATCTACTGTCTCTGTCTCTATTATATTATGACAGACCAGCTAGATCTACTGTCTCTATTGTATTATGACAGACCAGCTAGATCTACTGTCTCTATTACATTATGACAGAACAGCTAGATCTACTGTCTGTATTGTATTTTGACAGACCATCGAGATCCACTGTCGCTTTTATAACATGACAGTCCAGCTAGATCTACTGTCTCTATTGTATTTTGACAGACCAGCTAGGTCTACTGTCTCTATTACATTATGACAGACCAGCTAGATCTACTGTCTGTATTGTATTTTGACAGACCAGCGAGATCTACTGTCGCTTTTATAACATGACAGTCCAGCTAGATCTACTGTCTCTATTGTATTTTGACAGACCAGCTAGGTCTACTGTCTCTATTACATTATGACAGACCAGCTAGATCTACTGTCTGTATTGTATTTTGACAGACCAGCTTGATCTACTGTCTATATTACATTATGACAGACCAGCGAGATCTACTGTCGCTTTTATAACATGACAGTCCAGCTAGATCTACTGTCTGTATTGTATTTTGACAGACCAGCTAGATCTACTGTCTCTATTATGTTTTGACAGACCAGCTCGATCTACTGTCTCTATTACATTTTGACAGACCAGCTAGATCTACTGTCTCTATTGTATTTTGACAGACCAGCTTGATCTACTGTCTCTGTCTCTATTATATTATGACTGACCAGCTAGATCTACTGTCTCTATTGTATTATGACAGACCAGCTAGATCTACTGTCTCTATTGTATTATGACAGACCAGCTCGATCTACTGTCTGTATTGTATTTTGACAGACCAGCTCGATCTACTGTCTCTATTGTATTATGACAGACCAGCTAGATCTACTGTCTCTATTGTATTATGACAGACCAGCTAGATCTGCTGTCTTTATTATATTATGACAAACCAGCTAGATCTACTGTCTGTATTGTATTTTGACAGACCAGCTAGATCTACTGTCTCTATTATGTTTTGACAGACCAGCTCGATCTACTGTCTCTATTGTATTTTGACAGACCAGCTAGATCTACTGTCTTTATTACATTATGACAGACCAGCGAGATCTACTGTCGCTTTTATAACATGACAGTCCAGCTAGATCTACTGTCTGTATTGTATTTTGACAGACCAGCTAGATCTACTGTCTCTATTATGTTTTGACAGACCAGCTCGATCTACTGTCTCTATTACATTTTGACAGACCAGCTAGATCTACTGTCTCTATTGTATTTTGACAGACCAGCTTGATCTACTGTCTCTGTCTCTATTATATTATGACAGACCAGCTAGATCTACTGTCTCTATTGTATTATGACAGACCAGCTAGATCTACTGTCTCTATTACATTATGACAGAACAGCTAGATCTACTGTCTGTATTGTATTTTGACAGACCATCGAGATCCACTGTCGCTTTTATAACATGACAGTCCAGCTAGATCTACTGTCTCTATTGTATTTTGACAGACCAGCTAGGTCTACTGTCTCTATTACATTATGACAGACCAGCTAGATCTACTGTCTGTATTGTATTTTGACAGACCAGCGAGATCTACTGTCGCTTTTATAACATGACAGTCCAGCTAGATCTACTGTCTCTATTGTATTTTGACAGACCAGCTAGGTCTACTGTCTCTATTACATTATGACAGACCAGCTAGATCTACTGTCTGTATTGTATTTTGACAGACCAGCTTGATCTACTGTCTATATTACATTATGACAGACCAGCGAGATCTACTGTCGCTTTTATAACATGACAGTCCAGCTAGATCTACTGTCTGTATTGTATTTTGACAGACCAGCTAGATCTACTGTCTCTATTATGTTTTGACAGACCAGCTCGATCTACTGTCTCTATTACATTTTGACAGACCAGCTAGATCTACTGTCTCTATTGTATTTTGACAGACCAGCTTGATCTACTGTCTCTGTCTCTATTATATTATGACTGACCAGCTAGATCTACTGTCTCTATTGTATTATGACAGACCAGCTAGATCTACTGTCTCTATTGTATTATGACAGACCAGCTCGATCTACTGTCTGTATTGTATTTTGACAGACCAGCTCGATCTACTGTCTCTATTGTATTATGACAGACCAGCTAGATCTACTGTCTCTATTATGTTTTGACAGACCAGCTCGATCTACTGTCTCTATTACATTTTGACAGACCAGCTAGATCTACTGTCTCTATTGTATTTTGACAGACCAGCTTGATCTACTGTCTCTGTCTCTATTATATTATGACAGACCAGCTAGATCTACTGTCTATATTGTATTATGACAGACCAGCTAGATCTACTGTCTCTATTGTATTTTGACAGACCAGCTAGGTCTACTGTCTCTATTACATTATGACAGAACAGCTAGATCTACTGTCTGTATTGTATTTTGACAGACCATCGAGATCCACTGTCGCTTTTATAACATGACAGTCCAGCTAGATCTACTGTCTCTATTGTATTTTGACAGACCAGCTAGGTCTACTGTCTCTATTACATTATGACAGACCAGCTAGATCTACTGTCTGTATTGTATTTTGACAGACCAGCGAGATCTACTGTCGCTTTTATAACATGACAGTCCAGCTAGATCTACTGTCTCTATTGTATTTTGACAGACCAGCTAGGTCTACTGTCTCTATTACATTATGACAGACCAGCTAGATCTACTGTCTGTATTGTATTTTGACAGACCAGCTAGATCTACTGTCTATATTACATTATGACAGACCAGCTAGATCTACTGTCTCTATTGTATTTTGACAGACCAGCTAGGTCTACTGTCTGTATTGTATTTTACATTTACATTTAAGTCATTTAGCAGACGCTCTTATCCAGAGCGACTTACAAATTGGTGCATTCACCTTATGACATCCAGTGGAACAGCCACTTTACAATAGTGCATCTAAATCTTTTAAGGGGGGTGAGAAGGATTACTTTATCCTATCCTATTTATCCTATTTTGACAGACCAGCTAGATCTACTGTCTGTATTGTATTTTGACAGACCAGCTAGATCTACTGTCTCTATTATGTTTTGACAGACCAGCTCGATCTACTGTCTCTATTACATTTTGACAGACCAGCTAGATCTACTGTCTCTATTGTATTTTGACAGACCAGCTTGATCTACTGTCTCTGTCTCTATTATATTATGACTGACCAGCTAGATCTACTGTCTCTATTGTATTATGACAGACCAGCTAGATCTACTGTCTCTATTGTATTATGACAGACCAGCTAGATCTACTGTCTCTATTGTATTATGACAGACCAGCTCGATCTACTGTCTGTATTGTATTTTGACAGACCAGCTCGATCTACTGTCTGTATTGTATTATGACAGACCAGCTAGATCTACTGTCTCTATTGTATTTTGACAGACCAGCTAGGTCTACTGTCTCTATTACATTATGACAGACCAGCTAGATCTACTGTCTGTATTGTATTTTGACAGACCAGCTTGATCTACTGTCTATATTACATTATGACAGACCAGCGAGATCTACTGTCGCTTTTATAACATGACAGTCCAGCTAGATCTACTGTCTGTATTGTATTTTGACAGACCAGCTAGATCTACTGTCTCTATTATGTTTTGACAGACCAGCTCGATCTACTGTCTCTATTACATTTTGACAGACCAGCTAGATCTACTGTCTCTATTGTATTTTGACAGACCAGCTTGATCTACTGTCTCTGTCTCTATTATATTATGACTGACCAGCTAGATCTACTGTCTCTATTGTATTATGACAGACCAGCTAGATCTACTGTCTCTATTGTATTATGACAGACCAGCTCGATCTACTGTCTGTATTGTATTTTGACAGACCAGCTCGATCTACTGTCTCTATTGTATTATGACAGACCAGCTAGATCTACTGTCTCTATTGTATTATGACAGACCAGCTAGATCTGCTGTCTTTATTATATTATGACAGACCAGCTAGATCTACTGTCTGTATTGTATTTTGACAGACCAGCTAGATCTACTGTCTCTATTGTATTTTGACAGACCAGCTAGGTCTACTGTCTGTATTGTATTTTGACAGACCAGCTAGATCTACTGTCTGTATTGTATTTTGACAGACCAGCGAGATCTACTGTCGCTTTTATAACATGACAGTCAGCTAGATCTACTGTCTGTATTGTATTTTGACAGACCAGCTAGATCTACTGTCTCTATTATGTTTTGACAGACCAGCTCGATCTACTGTCTCTATTACATTTTGACAGACCAGCTAGATCTACTGTCTCTATTGTATTTTGACAGACCAGCTTGATCTACTGTCTCTGTCTCTATTATATTATGACTGACCAGCTAGATCTACTGTCTCTATTGTATTATGACAGACCAGCTAGATCTACTGTCTCTATTGTATTATGACAGACCAGCTCGATCTACTGTCTGTATTGTATTTTGACAGACCAGCTCGATCTACTGTCTCTATTGTATTATGACAGACCAGCTAGATCTACTGTCTCTATTGTATTATGACAGACCAGCTAGATCAGCTGTCTTTATTATATTATGACAGACCAGCTAGATCTACTGTCTGTATTGTATTTTGACAGACCAGCTAGATCTACTGTCTCTATTATGTTTTGACAGACCAGCTCGATCTACTGTCTCTATTGTATTTTGACAGACCAGCTAGATCTACTGTCTTTATTACATTATGACAGACCAGCGAGATCTACTGTCGCTTTTATAACATGACAGTCCAGCTAGATCTACTGTCTGTATTGTATTTTGACAGACCAGCTAGATCTACTGTCTCTATTATGTTTTGACAGACCAGCTCGATCTACTGTCTCTATTACATTTTGACAGACCAGCTAGATCTACTGTCTCTATTGTATTTTGACAGACCAGCTTGATCTACTGTCTCTGTCTCTATTATATTATGACAGACCAGCTAGATCTACTGTCTCTATTGTATTATGACAGACCAGCTAGATCTACTGTCTCTATTACATTATGACAGAACAGCTAGATCTACTGTCTGTATTGTATTTTGACAGACCATCGAGATCCACTGTCGCTTTTATAACATGACAGTCCAGCTAGATCTACTGTCTCTATTGTATTTTGACAGACCAGCTAGGTCTACTGTCTCTATTACATTATGACAGACCAGCTAGATCTACTGTCTGTATTGTATTTTGACAGACCAGCGAGATCTACTGTCGTTTTTATAACATGACAGTCCAGCTAGATCTACTGTCTCTATTGTATTTTGACAGACCAGCTAGGTCTACTGTCTCTATTACATTATGACAGACCAGCTAGATCTACTGTCTGTATTGTATTTTGACAGACCAGCTTGATCTACTGTCTATATTACATTATGACAGACCAGCGAGATCTACTGTCGCTTTTATAACATGACAGTCCAGCTAGATCTACTGTCTGTATTGTATTTTGACAGACCAGCTAGATCTACTGTCTCTATTATGTTTTGACAGACCAGCTCGATCTACTGTCTCTATTACATTTTGACAGACCAGCTAGATCTACTGTCTCTATTGTATTTTGACAGACCAGCTTGATCTACTGTCTCTGTCTCTATTATATTATGACTGACCAGCTAGATCTACTGTCTCTATTGTATTATGACAGACCAGCTAGATCTACTGTCTCTATTGTATTATGACAGACCAGCTCGATCTACTGTCTGTATTGTATTTTGACAGACCAGCTCGATCTACTGTCTCTATTGTATTATGACAGACCAGCTAGATCTACTGTCTCTATTGTATTATGACAGACCAGCTAGATCTGCTGTCTTTATTATATTATGACAGACCAGCTAGATCTACTGTCTGTATTGTATTTTGACAGACCAGCTAGATCTACTGTCTCTATTGTATTTTGACAGACCAGCTAGGTCTACTGTCTGTATTGTATTTTGACAGACCAGCTAGATCTACTGTCTGTATTGTATTTTGACAGACCAGCGAGATCTACTGTCGCTTTTATAACATGACAGTCCAGCTAGATCTACTGTCTGTATTGTATTTTGACAGACCAGCTAGATCTACTGTCTCTATTATGTTTTGACAGACCAGCTCGATCTACTGTCTCTATTACATTTTGACAGACCAGCTAGATCTACTGTCTCTATTGTATTTTGACAGACCAGCTTGATCTACTGTCTCTGTCTCTATTATATTATGACTGACCAGCTAGATCTACTGTCTCTATTGTATTATGACAGACCAGCTAGATCTACTGTCTCTATTGTATTATGACAGACCAGCTCGATCTACTGTCTGTATTGTATTTTGACAGACCAGCTCGATCTACTGTCTCTATTGTATTATGACAGACCAGCTAGATCTACTGTCTCTATTGTATTATGACATACCAGCTAGATCTGCTGTCTTTATTATATTATGACAGACCAGCTAGATCTACTGTCTGTATTGTATTTTGACAGACCAGCTAGATCTACTGTCTCTATTATGTTTTGACAGACCAGCTCGATCTACTGTCTCTATTGTATTTTGACAGACCAGCTAGATCTACTGTCTTTTATTACATTATGACAGACCAGCGAGATCTACTGTCGCTTTTATAACATGACAGTCCAGCTAGATCTACTGTCTGTATTGTATTTTGACAGACCAGCTAGATCTACTGTCTCTATTATGTTTTGACAGACCAGCTAGATCTACTGTCTCTATTACATTATGACAGAACAGCTAGATCTACTGTCTGTATTGTATTTTGACAGACCAGCTCGATCTACTGTCTCTATTGTATTATGACAGACCAGCTAGATCTACTGTCTCTATTGTATTATGACAGACCAGCTAGATCTGCTGTCTTTATTATATTATGACAGACCAGCTAGATCTACTGTCTGTATTGTATTTTGACAGACCAGCTAGATCTACTGTCTCTATTGTATTTTGACAGACCAGCTAGGTCTACTGTCTGTATTGTATTTTGACAGACCAGCTAGATCTACTGTCTGTATTGTATTTTGACAGACCAGCGAGATCTACTGTCGCTTTTATAACATGACAGTCCAGCTAGAT
Source organism: Oncorhynchus keta (assembly GCF_023373465.1). NCBI lineage: Eukaryota > Metazoa > Chordata > Actinopteri > Salmoniformes > Salmonidae > Oncorhynchus > Oncorhynchus keta. The sequence goes on along the minus strand of NW_026285304.1, from coordinate 72,063 downwards.
CTACTGTCTGTATTGTATTTTGACAGACCAGCTAGATCTACTGTCTCTATTATGTTTTGACAGACCAGCTCGATCTACTGTCTCTATTACATTTTGACAGACCAGCTAGATCTACTGTCTCTATTGTATTTTGACAGACCAGCTTGATCTACTGTCTCTGTCTCTATTATATTATGACTGACCAGCTAGATCTACTGTCTCTATTGTATTATGACAGACCAGCTAGATCTACTGTCTCTATTGTATTATGACAGACCAGCTCGATCTACTGTCTGTATTGTATTTTGACAGACCAGCTCGATCTACTGTCTCTATTGTATTATGACAGACCAGCTAGATCTACTGTCTCTATTGTATTATGACAGACCAGCTAGATCTGCTGTCTTTATTATATTATGACAGACCAGCTAGATCTACTGTCTGTATTGTATTTTGACAGACCAGCTAGATCTACTGTCTCTATTATGTTTTGACAGACCAGCTCGATCTACTGTCTCTATTGTATTTTGACAGACCAGCTAGATCTACTGTCTTTATTACATTATGACAGACCAGCGAGATCTACTGTCGCTTTTATAACATGACAGTCCAGCTAGATCTACTGTCTGTATTGTATTTTGACAGACCAGCTAGATCTACTGTCTCTATTATGTTTTGACAGACCAGCTAGATCTACTGTCTCTATTACATTATGACAGAACAGCTAGATCTACTGTCTGTATTGTATTTTGACAGACCATCGAGATCCACTGTCGCTTTTATAACATGACAGTCCAGCTAGATCTACTGTCTCTATTGTATTTTGACAGACCAGCTAGGTCTACTGTCTCTATTACATTATGACAGACCAGCTAGATCTACTGTCTGTATTGTATTTTGACAGACCAGCGAGATCTACTGTCGCTTTTATAACATGACAGTCCAGCTAGATCTACTGTCTCTATTGTATTTTGACAGACCAGCTAGATCTACTGTCTCTATTATGTTTTGACAGACCAGCTAGATCTACTGTCTCTATTACATTTTGACAGACCAGCTAGATCTACTGTCTCTATTGTATTTTGACAGACCAGCTTGATCTACTGTCTCTGTCTCTATTATATTATGACTGACCAGCTAGATCTACTGTCTCTATTGTATTATGACAGACCAGCTAGATCTACTGTCTCTATTGTATTATGACAGACCAGCTCGATCTACTGTCTGTATTGTATTTTGACAGACCAGCTCGATCTACTGTCTCTATTGTATTATGACAGACCAGCTAGATCTACTGTCTCTATTGTATTATGACAGACCAGCTAGATCTGCTGTCTTTATTATATTATGACAGACCAGCTAGATCTACTGTCTGTATTGTATTTTGACAGACCAGCTAGATCTACTGTCTCTATTGTATTTTGACAGACCAGCTAGGTCTACTGTCTGTATTGTATTTTGACAGACCAGCTAGATCTACTGTCTGTATTGTATTTTGACAGACCAGCGAGATCTACTGTCGCTTTTATAACATGACAGTCCAGCTAGATCTACTGTCTGTATTGTATTTTGACAGACCAGCTAGATCTACTGTCTCTATTATGTTTTGACAGACCAGCTCGATCTACTGTCTCTATTACATTTTGACAGACCAGCTAGATCTACTGTCTCTATTGTATTTTGACAGACCAGCTTGATCTACTGTCTCTGTCTCTATTATATTATGACTGACCAGCTAGATCTACTGTCTCTATTGTATTATGACAGACCAGCTAGATCTACTGTCTCTATTGTATTATGACAGACCAGCTCGATCTACTGTCTGTATTGTATTTTGACAGACCAGCTCGATCTACTGTCTCTATTGTATTATGACAGACCAGCTAGATCTACTGTCTCTATTGTATTATGACATACCAGCTAGATCTGCTGTCTTTATTATATTATGACAGACCAGCTAGATCTACTGTCTGTATTGTATTTTGACAGACCAGCTAGATCTACTGTCTCTATTATGTTTTGACAGACCAGCTCGATCTACTGTCTCTATTGTATTTTGACAGACCAGCTAGATCTACTGTCTTTATTACATTATGACAGACCAGCGAGATCTACTGTCGCTTTTATAACATGACAGTCCAGCTAGATCTACTGTCTGTATTGTATTTTGACAGACCAGCTAGATCTACTGTCTCTATTATGTTTTGACAGACCAGCTAGATCTACTGTCTCTATTACATTATGACAGAACAGCTAGATCTACTGTCTGTATTGTATTTTGACAGACCATCGAGATCCACTGTCGCTTTTATAACATGACAGTCCAGCTAGATCTACTGTCTCTATTGTATTTTGACAGACCAGCTAGGTCTACTGTCTCTATTACATTATGACAGACCAGCTAGATCTACTGTCTGTATTGTATTTTGACAGACCAGCGAGATCTACTGTCGCTTTTATAACATGACAGTCCAGCTAGATCTACTGTCTCTATTGTATTTTGACAGACCAGCTAGGTCTACTGTCTCTATTACATTATGACAGACCAGCTAGATCTACTGTCTGTATTGTATTTTGACAGACCAGCTTGATCTACTGTCTATATTACATTATGACAGACCAGCGAGATCTACTGTCGCTTTTATAACATGACAGTCCAGCTAGATCTACTGTCTGTATTGTATTTTGACAGACCAGCTAGATCTACTGTCTCTATTATGTTTTGACAGACCAGCTCGATCTACTGTCTCTATTACATTTTGACAGACCAGCTAGATCTACTGTCTCTATTGTATTTTGACAGACCAGCTTGATCTACTGTCTCTGTCTCTATTGTATTTTGACTGACCAGCTAGATCTACTGTCTCTATTGTATTATGACAGACCAGCTAGATCTACTGTCTCTATTGTATTATGACAGACCAGCTCGATCTACTGTCTGTATTGTATTTTGACAGACCAGCTCGATCTACTGTCTCTATTGTATTATGACAGACCAGCTAGATCTACTGTCTCTATTGTATTATGACAGACCAGCTAGATCTGCTGTCTTTATTATATTATGACAGACCAGCTAGATCTACTGTCTGTATTGTATTTTGACAGACCAGCTAGATCTACTGTCTCTATTATGTTTTGACAGACCAGCTCGATCTACTGTCTCTATTACATTATGACAGACCAGCTCGATCTACTGTCTGTATTGTATTTTGACAGACCAGCTCGATCTACTGTCTCTATTGTATTATGACAGACCATCTATATCTACTGTCTCTATTGTATTATGACAGACCAGCTAGATCTACTGTCTCTATTATAACATGACAGACCAGCTAGATCTACGGTCTCTATTATATTATGACAGACCAGCTAGATCTACTGTCTCTTTTTATAACATGACAGTCCAGTCAGATCTACTGTCTCTATTATGTTTTGACAGACCAGCTAGATCTACTGTCTCTATTACATTATGACAGACCAGCTAGATCTACTGTCTGTATTGTATTTTGACAGACCAGCTAGATCTACTGTCTCTGTCTTTATTACATTATGACAGACCAGCTAGATCTACTGTCACTTTTATAATATGACAGTCCAGCTAGATCTACTGTCTCTATTATATTATGACAGACCAGCTAGATCTACTGTCTCTATTATGTTTTGACAGACCAGCTAGATCTACTGTCTCTATTACATTTTGACAGACCAGCTAGATCTACTGTCTCTATTATATTTTGACAGACCAGCTAGATCTACTGTCTCTATTGTATTTTGACAGACCAGCTAGATCTACTGTCTCTGTCTTTATTATATTATGACAGACCAGCTAGATCTACTGTCTCTTTATTATGACAGTCCAGCTAGGTCTACTGTCTCTATTATATTATGACAGACCAGCTAGATCTACTGTCTCTGTCTCTATTATATTATGACAGACCAGCTAGATCTACTGTCTCTATTGTATTATGACAGACCAGCTAGATCTACTGTCTCTATTGTATTATGACAGACCAGCTAGATCTACTGTCTCTATTATATTATGACAGACCAGCTAGATCTACTGTCTCTATTATATTATGACAGACCAGCTAGATCTACTGTCTCTATTGTATTTTATGACAGACCAGCTAGGTCTACTGTCTCTATTATATTTTGACAGACCAGCTAGATCTACTGTCTGTATTTTATTTTGACAGACCAGCTAGATCTACTGTCTCTATTATATTATGACAGACCAGCTAGATCTGCTGTCTTTATTATATTATGACAGACCAGCGAGATCTACGGTCTCTATTATATTATGACAGACCATCTATATCTACTGTCTCTATTGTATTATGATAGACCAGCTAGATCTACTGTCTCTATTATAACATGACAGACCAGCTAGATCTACTGTCTCTATTATATTATGACAGACCATCTATATCTACTGTCTCTATTGTATTATGACAGACCAGCTAGATCTACTGTCTCTATTATATAATGACAGACCATCTATATCTACTGTCTCTATTATATTATGACAGACCATCTATATCTACTGTCTCTATTGTATTATGACAGACCAGCTAGATCTACTGTCTCTATTATAACATGACAGACCAGCTAGATCTACTGTCTCTATTATATTATGACAGACCAGCTAGATCTACTGTCTCTATTATATTATGACAGACCAGGTAGATCTACTGTCTCTATTACATTATGACAGACCAGCTAGATCTACTGTTTCTATTATATTATGACAGACCAGCTAGATCTACTGTCTCTATTATGTTTTGACAGACCAGCTAGATCTACTGTCTCTATTGTATTATTGACAGACCAGCTAGATCTACTGTCTCTATTGTATTATGACAGACCATCTATATCTACTGTCTCTATTGTATTATGACAGACCAGCTAGATCTACTGTCTCTATTATAACATGACAGACCAGCTAGATCTACTGTCTCTATTATATTATGACAGACCAGCTAGATCTACTGTCTTTTATAATTATGACAGACCAGCTAGATCTACTGTCTCTATTATGTTTTGACAGACCAGCTAGATCTACTGTCTCTATTACATTATGACAGACCAGCTAGATCTACTGTCTCTATTATATTATGACAGACCAGCTAGATCTACTGTCTCTTTATTATATTATGACAGACCAGCTAGATCTACTGTCTCTATTATATTATGACAGACCAGCTAGATCTACTGTCTCTATTATATTTTGACAGACCAGCTAGATCTACTGTCTCTATTATTTTGACAGACCAGCTAGATCTACTGTCTCTATTATATTATGACAGACCAGCTATATCTACTGTCTCTATTATATTATGACAGACCATCTATATCTACTGTCTCTATTATATTATGACAGACCAGCTAGATCTACTGTCTCTATTATATTATGACAGACCAGCTAGATCTACTGTCTCTATTATATTATGACAGACCAGCTATATCTACTGTCTCTATTATATTATGACAGACCAGCTAGATCTACTGTCTCTATTATATTATGACAGACCAGCTAGATCTACTGTCTCTATTATATTATGACAGACCAGCTAGATCTACTGTCTCTATTATATTATGACAGACCAGCTAGATCTACTGTCTCTATTATATTATGACAGACCAGCTAGATCTACTGTCTCTATTATATTATGACAGACCAGCTATATCTACTGTCTCTATTGTATTATGACAGACCAGCTAGATCTACTGTCTCTATTATAATATGACAGGCCAGCTAGATCTACTGTCTCTATTATATTATGACAGACCAGCTAGATCGACTGGCTCTATTATATTATGACAGACAAGCTAGATCTACTGTCTCTATTGTATTATGACAGACCAGCTAGATCTACTGTCTCTATTATATTATGACAGACCAGCTAGATCTACTGTCTCTATTATATTATGACAGACTAGCTAGATCTACTGTCTCTATTATATTATGACAGACCAGCTAGATCTACTGTCTCTATTGTATTATGACAGACCAGCTAGATCTACTGTCTCTATTATATTATGACAGACCAGCTAGATCTACTGTCTCTATTATATTATGACAGACCAGCTAGATCTACTGTCTCTATTATATTATGACAGACCAGCTAGATCTACTGTCTCTATTATATTATGACAGACCAGCTAGATCTACTGTCTCTATTATATTATGACAGACCAGCTAGATCTACTGTCTCTATTATATTATGACAGACCAGCTAGATCTACTGTCTCTATTGTATTATGACAGACCATCTAGATCTACTGTCTCTATTATATTATGACAGACCAGCTAGATCTACTGTCTCTATTATAACATGACAGACCAGCTAGATCTACTGTCTCTATTATATTATGACAGACCAGCTAGATCTACTGTCTCTATTTATAACATGACAGACCAGCTAGATCTACTGTCTCTATTATGTTATGACAGACCAGCTAGATCTACTGTCTCTATTACATTATGACAGACCAGCTAGATCTACTGTCTCTATTATATTTTGACAGACCAGCTAGATCTACTGTCTCTATTATATTATGACAGACCAGCTAGATCTACTGTCTCTATTATATTATGACAGACCAGCTAGATCTACTGTCTCTATTATGTTTTGACAGACCAGCTAGATCTACTGTCTCTATTATTTATGACAGACCAGCTAGATCTACTGTCTCTATTATATTTTGACAGACCAGCTAGATCTACTGTCTCTATTATATTATGACAGACCATCTATATCTACTGTCTCTATTATATTATGACAGACCAGCTAGATCTACTGTCTCTATTATATTATGACAGACCAGCTAGATCTACTGTCTCTATTATATTATGACAGACCAGCTATATCTACTGTCTCTATTATATTATGACAGACCAGCTAGATCTACTGTCTCTATTATATTATGACAGACCAGCTAGATCTACTGTCTCTATTGTATTTTGACAGACCAGCTAGATCTACTGTCTCTATTGTATTATGACAGACCAGCTAGATCTACTGTCTCTATTATATTATGACAGACCAGCTAGATCTACTGTCTCTATTATATTATGACAGACCAGCTAGATCTACTGTCTCTATTATATTATGACAGACCAGCTGGATCCACTGTCTCTATTATATATGACAGACCAGCTAGATCTACTGTCTCTATTATATTATGACAGACCATCTATATCTACTGTCTCTATTGTATTATGACAGACCAGCTAGATCTACTGTCTCTATTATATTATGACAGACCAGCTAGATCTACTGTCTCTATTATATTATGACAGACCAGCTAGATCTACTGTCTCTATTGTATTATGACAGACCAGCTAGATCTACTGTCTCTATTATAACATGACAGACCAGCTAGATCTACTGTCTGTATTGTATTATTGACAGACCAGCTAGATCTACTGTCTCTATTATATTATGACAGACCAGCTAGATCTACTGTCTCTATTATATTATGACAGACCAGCTAGATCTACTGTCTCTATTATATTTTGACAGACCAGCTAGATCTACTGTCTCTATTATGTTTTGACAGACCAGCTAGATCTACTGTCTCTATTACATTATGACAGACCAGCTAGATCTACTGTCTCTATTGTATTTTGACAGACCAGCTAGATCTACTGTCTCTATTATATTATGACAGACCATCTATATCTACTGTCTCTATTGTATTATGACAGACCAGCTAGATGTACTGTCTCTATTATAACATGACAGACCAGCTAGATCTACTGTCTCTATTATATTATGACAGACCAGCTAGATCTACTGTCTCTATTATAACATGACAGACCAGCTCAGATCTACTGTCTCTATTATGTTATGACAGACCAGCTAGATCTACTGTCTCTATTACATTATGACAGACCAGCTAGATCTCTGTCTCTATTATATTTTGACAGACCAGCTAGATCTACTGTCTCTATTATTACATTATGACAGACCAGCTAGATCTACTGTCTCTATTATATTATGACAGACCAGCTAGATCTACTGTCTCTATTATGTTTTGACAGACCAGCTAGATCTACTGTCTCTATTACATTTGACATACCAGCTAGATCTACTGTCTCTATTATGTTATGACAGACCAGCTAGGTCTACTGTCTCTATTACATTATGACAGACAAGCTAGATCTACTGTCTCTATTACATTATGACAGACCAGCTAGATCTACTGTCTCTATTGTATTTTGACAGACCAGCTAGGTCTACTTTCTTTATTATATTATGACAGACCATCTATATCTACTGTCTCTATTGTATTATGACAGACCAGCTAGATCTACTGTCTCTATTATAACATGACAGACCAGCTACATCTACTGTCTCCATTATATTATGACAGACCAGCTATATCTACTGTCTCTATATTATGACAGACCAGCTAGATCTACTGTCTTTATTATATTATGACAGACCAGCTAGATCTACTGTCTCTATTATATTATGACAGACCAGCTAGATCTACTGTCTCTATTATGTTTTGACAGACCAGCTAGATCTACTGTCTCTATTACATTATGACAGACCAGCTCGATCTACTGTCTCTATTATATTATGACAGACCAGCTCGATCTACTGTCTCTATTGTATTATGACAGACCAGCTATATCTACTGTCTCTATTGTATTATGACAGACCAGCTAGATCTACTGTCTCTATTATAACATGACAGACCAGCTAGATCTACTGTCTCTATTATATTATGACAGACCAGCTAGATCTACTGTCTCTATTATAACATGACAGACCAGCTAGATCTACTGTCTCTATTATATTTTGACAGACCAGCTAGATCTACTGTCTCTATTATATTATGACAGACCAGCTAGATCTACTGTCTCTATTATATTATGACAGACCAGCTAGATCTACTGTCTCTATTGTATTATGACAGACCAGCTAGATCTACTGTCTCTATTATATTATGACAGACCAGCTAGATCTACTGTCTCTATTATATTATGACAGACCAGCTAGATCTACTGTCTCTTTATAACATGACAGACCAGCTAGATCTACTGTCTCTATTATATTATGACAGACCAGCTAGATCTACTGTCTCTATTATATTATGACAGACCAGCTAGATCTACTGTCTCTATTGTATTATGACAGACCAGCTAGATCTACTGTCTCTATTATATTATGACAGACCAGCTAGATCTACTGTCTCTATTATATTATGACAGACCAGCTAGATCTACTGTCTCTATTTATAACATGACAGACCAGCTAGATCTACTGTCTCTATTACATTATGACAGACCAGCTAGATCTACTGTCTCTATTATATTATGACAGACCAGCTATATCTACTGTCTCTATTGTATTATGACAGACCAGCTAGATCTACTGTCTCTATTATAACATGACAGACCAGCTAGATCTACGGTCTCTATTATATTATGACAGACCAGCTAGATCTACTGTCTCTATTATAACATGACAGACCAGCTAGATCTACTGTCTCTATTATATTTTGACAGACCAGCTAGATCTACTGTCTCTATTATATTATGACAGACCAGCTAGATCTACTGTCTCTATTATATTATGACAGACCATCTATATCTACTGTCTCTATTGTATTATGACAGACCAGCTAGATCTACTGTCTCTATTATATTATGACAGACCAGCTAGATCTACTGTCTCTATTATATTATGACAGACCAGCTAGATCTACTGTCTCTATTATAACATGACAGACCAGCTAGATCTACTGTCTCTATTATATTTTGACAGACCAGCTCGATCTACTGTCTCTATTATATTATGACAGACCATCTATATCTACTGTCTCTATTGTATTATGACAGACCAGCTAGATCTACTGTCTCTATTATAACATGACAGACCAGCTAGATCTACTGTCTCTATTATATTATGACAGACCAGCTAGATCTACTGTCTCTATTATAACATGACAGACCAGCAGATCTACTGTCTCTATTATGTTTTGACAGACCAGCTAGATCTACTGTCTCTATTATATTATGACAGACCAGCTAGATCTACTGTCTCTATTACATTATGACAGACCAGCTAGATCTACTGTCTCTATTATAACATGACAGACCAGCTAGATCTACTGTCTCTATTATATTTTGACAGACCAGCTAGATCTACTGTCTCTATTATATTTGACAGACCAGCTAGATCTACTGTCTCTATTACATTATGACAGACCAGCTAGATCTACTGTCTCTATTATATTTGACAGACCAGCTAGATCTACTGTCTCTATTACATTATGACAGACCAGCTAGATCTACTGTCTCTATTATATAATATGACAGACCAGCTAGATCTACTGTCTCTATTATATTATGACAGACCAGCTAGATCTACTGTCTCTATTATGTTTTGACAGACCAGCTAGATCTACTGTCTCTATTACATTTTGACAGACCAGCTAGATCTACTGTCTGTATTGTATTTTGACAGACCAGCTAGATCTACTGTCTTTATTATATTATGACAGACCAGCTAGATCTACTGTCTCTATTATATTATGACAGACCAGCTAGATCTACTGTCTCTATTATATTTTGACAGACCAGCTAGATCTACTGTCTCTATTATATTATGACAGACCAGCTAGATCTACTGTCTCTATTGTATTTGACAGACCAGCTAGATCTACTGTCTCTATTATATTATGACAGACCAGCGAGATCTACTGTCTCTATTATAACATGACAGACCAGCTAGATCTACTGTCTCTATTATATTTTGACAGACCAGCTAGATCTACTGTCTCTATTATATTTTGACAGACCAGCTAGATCTACTGTCTCTATTATATTATGACAGACCAGCTAGATCTACTGTCTCTATTATATTATGACAGACCAGCTAGATCTACTGTCTCTATTATATTATGACAGACCAGCGAGATCTACTGTCTCTATTTATAACATGACAGACCAGCTAGATCTACTGTCTCTATTATATTATGACAGACCAGCTAGATCTACTGTCTCTATTATAACATGACAGACCAGCTCAGATCTACTGTCTCTATTATGTTTTGACAGACCAGCTAGATCTACTGTCTCTATTACATTATGACAGACCAGCTAGATCTACTGTCTCTATTGTATTTGACAGACCAGCTAGATCTACTGTCTCTGTCTTTATTACATTATGACAGACCAGCTAGATCTACTGTCTCTATTATATTATGACAGACCAGCTAGATCTACTGTCTCTATTATATTTTGACAGACCAGCTAGATCTACTGTCTCTATTATATTATGACAGACCAGCTTGATCTACTGTCTCTATTATATTATGACAGACCAGCTATATCTACTGTCTCTATTACATTATGACAGACCATCTATATCTACTGTCTCTATTGTATTATGACAGACCAGCTAGATCTACTGTCTCTATTATATTATGACAGACCAGCTAGATCTACTGTCTCTATTGTCTAGATCTACGGTCTATTATATAATGACAGACCATCTATATCTACTGTCTCTATTGTATTATGACAGACCAGCTAGATCTACTGTCTCTATTATAACATGACAGACCAGCTAGATCTACTGTCTCTATTATATTATGACAGACCAGCTAGATCTACTGTCTCTATTATATTATGACAGACCAGCTAGATCTACTGTCTCTATTATATTATGACAGACCAGCTAGATCTACTGTCTGTATTGTATTTGACAGACCAGCTAGATCTACTGTCTCTATTATGTTTTGACAGACCAGCTAGATCTACTGTCTCTATTACATTATGACAGACCAGCTAGATCTACTGTCTGTATTATATTATGACAGACCAGCTCGATCTACTGTCTCTATTATATTATGACAGACCATCTATATCTACTGTCTCTATTGTATTATGACAGACCAGCTAGATCTACTGTCTCTATTATAACATGACAGACCAGCTAGATCTACTGTCTCTATTATATTATGACAGACCAGCTAGATCTACTGTCTCTATTATAACATGACAGTCCAGCAGATCTACTGTCTCTATTATGTTTTGACAGACCAGCTAGATCTACTGTCTCTATTGTATTATGACAGACCAGCTAGATCTACTGTCTCTATTATATTATGACAGACCATCTATATCTACTGTCTCTATTGTATTATGACAGACCAGCTAGATCTACTGTCTCTATTATAACTTATGACAGACCAGCTAGATCTACTGTCTCTATTATATTATGACAGACCAGCTAGATCTACTGTCTCTTTATAACATGACAGACCAGCTCAGATCTACTGTCTCTATTACATTATGACAGACCAGCTAGATCTACTGTCTGTATTATATTTTGACAGACCAGCTAGATCTACTGTCTCTATTGTATTATGACAGACCATCTATATCTACTGTCTCTATTGTATTATGACAGACCAGCTAGATGTACTGTCTCTATTATAACATGACAGACCAGCTAGATCTACTGTCTCTATTATATTATGACAGACCAGCTAGATCTACTGTCTCTTTTATAACATGACAGACCAGTCTAGATCTACTGTCTCTATTATATTTTGACAGACCAGCTAGATCTACTGTCTCTATTGTATTTTGACAGACCAGCTAGATCTACTGTCTTTATTACATTATGACAGACCAGCTAGATCTACTGTCTCTATTATAACATGACAGACCAGCTAGATCTACTGTCTGTATTGTATTTTGACAGACCAGCTAGATCTACTGTCTCTATTATGTTTTGACAGACCAGCTCGATCTACTGTCTCTATTACATTATGACAGACCAGCTAGATCTACTGTCTGTATTGTATTTTGACAGACCAGCTAGATCTACTGTCTCTGTCTTTATTACATTATGACAGACCAGCTAGATCTACTGTCACTTTTATAATATGACAGACCAGCTAGATCTACTGTCTCTATTATATTATGACAGACCAGCTAGATCTACTGTCTCTATTATGTTTTGACAGACCAGCTAGATCTACTGTCTCTATTACATTTTGACAGACCAGCTAGATCTACTGTCTGTATTGTATTTTGACAGACCAGCTAGATCTACAGTCTTTATTATATTATGACAGACCAGCTAGATCTACTGTCTCTATTGTATTTATGACAGACCAGCTAGATCTACTGTCTCTATTGTATTTGACAGACCAGCTTGATCTACTGTCTCTGTCTCTATTATATTATGACAGACCAGCTAGATCTACTGTCTCTATTGTATTTTGACAGACCAGCTAGATCTACTGTCTTTATTACATTATGACAGACCAGCGAGATCTACTGTCACTTTTATAACATGACAGACCAGCTAGATCTACTGTCTGTATTGTATTTTGACAGACCAGCTAGATCTACTGTCTCTATTATGTTTTGACAGACCAGCTAGATCTACTGTCTCTATTATATTATGACAGACCAGCTAGATCTACTGTCTGTATTGTATTATGACAGACCAGCTAGATCTACTGTCTCTATTGTATTATGACAGACCAGCTAGAGATTATATTATGACTGTCCAGCTAGATTCTCTAACATGACAGTCCAGCTAGATCTACTGTCTCTATTATGTTTTGACAGACCAGCTAGATCTACTGTCTCTATTACATTATGACAGACCAGCTCGATCTACTGTCTCTATTATGTTTTGACAGACCAGCTAGATCTACTGTCTCTATTACATTATGACAGACCAGCTCGATCTACTGTCTGTATTGTTATTTTGACAGACCAGCTAGATCTACTGTCTCTGTCTTTATTACATTATGACAGACCAGCTAGATCTACTGTCTCTTTATAATATGACAGACCAGCTAGATCTACTGTCTCTATTATATTATGACAGACCAGCTAGATCTACTGTCTCTATTATGTTTTGACAGACCAGCTAGATCTACTGTCTCTATTACATTTTGACAGACCAGCTTGATCTACTGTCTGTATTGTATTTGACAGACCAGCTAGATCTACAGTCTTTATTATATTATGACAGACCAGCTAGATCTACTGTCTCTATTGTATTTTGACAGACCAGCTAGATCTACTGTCTCTATTGTATTTTGACAGACCAGCTTGATCTACTGTCTCTGTCTCTATTATATTATGACAGACCAGCTAGATCTACTGTCTCTATTATATTTTGACAGACCAGCTAGATCTACTGTCTTTATTACATTATGACAGACCAGCGAGATCTACTGTCTCTTTTATAACATGACAGACCAGCTAGATCTACTGTCTGTATTGTATTTTGACAGACCAGCTAGATCTACTGTCTCTATTATGTTTTGACAGACCAGCTAGATCTACTGTCTCTATTATATTATGACAGACCAGCTCGATCTACTGTCTGTATTGTATTTTGACAGACCAGCTAGATCTACTGTCTCTATTGTATTATGACAGACCAGCTAGATCTACTGTCTCTTTTATAACATGACAGACCAGCTAGATCTACTGGTCTCTATTATATTATGACAGTCCAGCTAGATCTACTGTCGCTTTTATAACATGACAGTCCAGTCAGATCTACTGTCTCTATTATGTTTTGACAGACCAGCTAGATCTACTGTCTCTATTACATTATGACAGACCAGCTAGATCTACTGTCTGTATTGTATTTTGACAGACCAGCTAGATCTACTGTCTCTGTCTTTATTACATTATGACAGTCCAGCTAGATCTGCTGTCTCTATTATATTATGACAGACCAGCTAGATCTACTGTCTCTATTATGTTTTGACAGACCAGCTAGATCTACTGTCTCTATTACATTTTGACAGACCAGCTTGATCTACTGTCTGTATTGTATTTTGACAGACCAGCTATATCTACAGTCTCTATTACATTATGACAGACCATCTATATCTACTGTCTCTATTGTATTATGACAGACCAGCTAGATCTACTGTCTCTATTGTATTATGACAGACCAGCTAGATCTACGGTCTCTATTATATAATGACAGACCATCTATATCTACTGTCTCTATTGTATTATGACAGACCAGCTTGATCTACTGTCTCTATTATAACATGACAGACCAGCTCGATCTACTGTCTGTATTGTATTTTGACAGACCAGCTCGATCTACTTTCTCTATTGTATTATGACAGACCAGCTAGATCTACTGTCTTTATTATATTATGACAGACCAGCGAGATCTACTGTCTCTATTATATTTTGACAGACCAGCTAGATCTACTGTCTCTATTATGTTTTGACAGACCAGCTCGATCTACTGTCTCTATTACATTATGACAGACCAGCTCGATCTACTGTCTGTATTGTATTTTGACAGACCAGCTCGATCTACTGTCTCTATTGTATTATGACAGACCATCTATATCTACTGTCTCTATTGTATTATGACAGACCAGCTAGATGTACTGTCTCTATTATAACATGACAGACCAGCTAGATCTACTGTCTCTATTATATTATGACAGTCCAGCTAGATCTACTGTCGCTTTTATAACATGACAGTCCAGTCAGATCTACTGTCTCTATTATGTTTTGACAGACCAGCTAGATCTATTGTCTCTATTGTATTATGACAGACCAGCTAGATCTACTGTCTCTATTGTATTATGACAGACCATCTATATCTACTGTCTCTATTGTATTATGACAGACCAGCTAGATGTACTGTCTCTATTATAACTTCACAGACCAGCTAGATCTACGGTCTCTATTATATTATGACAGACCAGCTCGATCTACTGTCGCTTTTATAACATGACAGTCCAGTCAGATCTACTGTCTCTATTACATTATGACAGACCAGCTCGATCTACTGTCTGTATTGTATTTTGACAGACCAGCTCGATCTACTGTCTCTATTGTATTATGACAGACCATCTATATCTACTGTCTCTATTGTATTATGACAGACCAGCTAGATGTACTGTCTCTATTATAACATGACAGACCAGCTAGATCTACGGTCTCTATTATATTATGACAGTCCAGCTAGATCTACTGTCGCTTTTATAACATGACAGTCCAGTCAGATCTACTGTCTCTATTATGTTTTGACAGACCAGCTAGATCTACTGTCTCTATTGTATTTTGACAGACCAGCTAGATCTACTGTCTTTATTACATTATGACAGACCAGCGAGATCTACTGTCGCTTTTATAACATGACAGTCCAGCTAGATCTACTGTCTGTATTGTATTTTGACAGTCCAGCTAGATCTACTGTCTCTATTATGTTTTGACAGACCAGCTAGATCTACTGTCTCTATTACATTATGACAGACCAGCTCGATCTACTGTCTGTATTGTATTTTGACAGACCAGCTAGATCTACTGTCTCTGTCTTTATTACATTATGACAGACCAGCTAGATCTACTGTCGCTTTTATAATATGACAGTCCAGCTAGATCTGCTGTCTCTATTATATTATGACAGACCAGCTAGATCTACTGTCTCTATTATGTTTTGACAGACCAGCTAGATCTACTGTCTCTATTACATTTTGACAGACCAGCTTGATCTACTGTCTGTATTGTATTTTGACAGACCAGCTAGATCTACAGTCTTTATTATATTATGACAGACCAGCTAGATCTACTGTCTGTATTGTATTTTGACAGACCAGCTAGATCTACTGTCTCTATTGTATTTTGACAGACCAGCTTGATCTACTGTCTCTGTCTCTATTATATTATGACAGACCAGCTAGATCTACTGTCTCTATTGTATTTTGACAGACCGGCTAGATCTACTGTCTTTATTACATTATGACAGACCAGCGAGATCTACTGTCACTTTTATAACATGACAGTCCAGCTAGATCTACTGTCTGTATTGTATTTTGACAGTCCAGCTAGATCTACTGTCTCTATTATGTTTTGACAGACCAGCTAGATCTACTGTCTCTATTACATTATGACAGACCAGCTCGATCTACTGTCTGTATTGTATTTTGACAGACCAGCTCGATCTACTGTCTCTATTGTATTATGACAGACCAGCGAGATCTACTGTCGCTTTTATAACATGACAGTCCAGCTAGATCTACTGTCTCTATTATGTTTTGACAGACCAGCAAGATCTACTGTCTCTATTACATTATGACAGACCAGCTCGATCTACTGTCTGTATTGTATTTTGACAGACCAGCTCGATCTACTGTCTCTATTGTATTATGACAGACCAGCTAGATGTACTGTCTCTATTGTATTTTGACAGACCAGCTCGATCTACTGTCTCTATTGTATTATGACAGACCAGCTAGATCTACTGTCTCTATTGTATTATGACAGACCAGCTAGATGTACTGTCTCTATTATAACATGACAGACCAGCTAGATCTACGGTCTCTATTATATTATGACAGACCAGCTAGATCTACTGTCGCTTTTATAACATGACAGTCCAGTCAGATCTACTGTCTCTATTATGTTTTGACAGACCAGCTAGATCTACTGTCTCTATTACATTATGACAGACCAGCTAGATCTACTGTCTCTATTGTATTTTGACAGACCAGCTAGGTCTACTGTCTCTATTACATTATGACAGACCAGCGAGATCTACTGTCGCTTTTATAACATGACAGTCCAGCTAGATCTACTGTCTCTATTATGTTTTGACAGACCAGCTCGATCTACTGTCTCTATTACATTATGACAGACCAGCTAGATCTACTGTCTCTATTGTATTTTGACAGACCAGCTTGATCTACTGTCTCTATTGTATTATGACAGACCAGCTAGATCTACTGTCTCTATTGTATTTTGACAGACCAGCTAGGTCTACTGTCTCTATTACATTATGACAGACCAGCTAGATCTACTGTCTGTATTGTATTTTGACAGACCAGCTAGATCTACTGTCTTTATTACATTATGACAGAACAGCGAGGTCTACTGTCGCTTTTATAACATGACAGTCCAGCTAGATCTACTGTCTGTATTGTATTTTGACAGACCAGCTAGATCTACTGTCTCTATTACATTTTGACAGACCAGCTTGATCTACTGTCTGTATTGTATTTTGACAGACCAGCTAGATCTACAGTCTTTATTATATTATGACAGACCAGCTAGATCTACTGTCTGTATTGTATTTTGACAGACCAGCTAGATCTACTGTCTCTATTGTATTTTGACAGACCAGCTTGATCTACTGTCTCTGTCTCTATTATATTATGACAGACCAGCTAGATCTACTGTCTCTATTGTATTTTGACAGACCAGCTAGGTCTACTGTCTCTATTACATTATGACAGACCAGCTAGATCTACTGTCTGTATTGTATTTTGACAGACCAGCTAGATCTACTGTCTCTATTGTATTTTGACAGACCAGCTTGATCTACTGTCTCTGTCTCTATTATATTATGACAGACCATCTATATCTACTGTCTCTATTGTATTATGACAGACCAGCTAGATGTACTGTCTCTATTATAACTTCACAGACCAGCTAGATCTACGGTCTCTATTATATTATGACAGACCAGCTCGATCTACTGTCGCTTTTATAACATGACAGTCCAGTCAGATCTACTGTCTCTATTACATTATGACAGACCAGCTCGATCTACTGTCTGTATTGTATTTTGACAGACCAGCTCGATCTACTGTCTCTATTGTATTATGACAGGCCATCTATATCTACTGTCTCTATTGTATTATGACACACCAGCTAGATGTACTGTCTCTATTATAACATGACAGACCAGCTAGATCTACGGTCTCTATTATATTATGACAGTCCAGCTAGATCTACTGTCGCTTTTATAACATGACAGTCCAGTCAGATCTACTCTCTCTATTATGTTTTGACAGACCAGCTAGATCTACTGTCTCTATTGTATTTTGACAGACCAGCTAGATCTACTGTCTTTATTACATTATGACAGACCAGCGAGATCTACTGTCGCTTTTATAACATGACAGTCCAGCTAGATCTACTGTCTGTATTGTATTTTGACAGTCCAGCTAGATCTACTGTCTCTATTATGTTTTGACAGACCAGCTAGATCTACTGTCTCTATTACATTATGACAGACCAGCTCGATCTACTGTCTGTATTGTATTTTGACAGACCAGCTAGATCTACTGTCTCTGTCTTTATTACATTATGACAGACCAGCTAAATCTACTGTCGCTTTTATAATATGACAGTCCAGCTAGATCTGCTGTCTCTATTATATTATGACAGACCAGCTAGATCTACTGTCTCTATTATGTTTTGACAGACCAGCTAGATCTACTGTCTCTATTACATTTTGACAGACCAGCTTGATCTACTGTCTGTATTGTATTTTGACAGACCAGCTAGATCTACAGTCTTTATTATATTATGACAGACCAGCTAGATCTACTGTCTGTATTGTATTTTGACAGACCAGCTAGATCTACTGTCTCTATTGTATTTTGACAGACCAGCTTGATCTACTGTCTCTGTCTCTATTATATTATGACAGACCAGCTAGATCTACTGTCTCTATTGTATTTTGACAGACCGGCTAGATCTACTGTCTTTATTACATTATGACAGACCAGCGAGATCTACTGTCACTTTTATAACATGACAGTCCAGCTAGATCTACTGTCTGTATTGTATTTTGACAGTCCAGCTAGATCTACTGTCTCTATTATGTTTTGACAGACCAGCTAGATCTACTGTCTCTATTACATTATGACAGACCAGCTCGATCTACTGTCTGTATTGTATTTTGACAGACCAGCTCGATCTACTGTCTCTATTGTATTATGACAGACCAGCGAGATCTACTGTCGCTTTTATAACATGACAGTCCAGCTAGATCTACTGTCTCTATTATGTTTTGACAGACCAGCAAGATCTACTGTCTCTATTACATTATGACAGACCAGCTCGATCTACTGTCTGTATTGTATTTTGACAGACCAGCTCGATCTACTGTCTCTATTGTATTATGACAGACCAGCTAGATGTACTGTCTCTATTGTATTTTGACAGACCAGCTCGATCTACTGTCTCTATTGTATTATGACAGACCAGCTAGATCTACTGTCTCTATTGTATTATGACAGACCAGCTAGATGTACTGTCTCTATTATAACATGACAGACCAGCTAGATCTACGGTCTCTATTATATTATGACAGACCAGCTAGATCTACTGTCGCTTTTATAACATGACAGTCCAGTCAGATCTACTGTCTCTATTATGTTTTGACAGACCAGCTAGATCTACTGTCTCTATTACATTATGACAGACCAGCTAGATCTACTGTCTCTATTGTATTTTGACAGACCAGCTAGGTCTACTGTCTCTATTACATTATGACAGACCAGCGAGATCTACTGTCGCTTTTATAACATGACAGTCCAGCTAGATCTACTGTCTCTATTATGTTTTGACAGACCAGCTCGATCTACTGTCTCTATTACATTATGACAGACCAGCTAGATCTACTGTCTCTATTGTATTTTGACAGACCAGCTTGATCTACTGTCTCTATTGTATTATGACAGACCAGCTAGATCTACTGTCTCTATTGTATTTTGACAGACCAGCTAGGTCTACTGTCTCTATTACATTATGACAGACCAGCTAGATCTACTGTCTGTATTGTATTTTGACAGACCAGCTAGATCTACTGTCTTTATTACATTATGACAGAACAGCGAGGTCTACTGTCGCTTTTATAACATGACAGTCCAGCTAGATCTACTGTCTGTATTGTATTTTGACAGACCAGCTAGATCTACTGTCTCTATTACATTTTGACAGACCAGCTTGATCTACTGTCTGTATTGTATTTTGACAGACCAGCTAGATCTACAGTCTTTATTATATTATGACAGACCAGCTAGATCTACTGTCTGTATTGTATTTTGACAGACCAGCTAGATCTACTGTCTCTATTGTATTTTGACAGACCAGCTTGATCTACTGTCTCTGTCTCTATTATATTATGACAGACCAGCTAGATCTACTGTCTCTATTGTATTTTGACAGACCAGCTAGGTCTACTGTCTCTATTACATTATGACAGACCAGCTAGATCTACTGTCTGTATTGTATTTTGACAGACCAGCTAGATCTACTGTCTCTATTGTATTTTGACAGACCAGCTTGATCTACTGTCTCTGTCTCTATTATATTATGACAGACCATCTATATCTACTGTCTCTATTGTATTTTGACAGACCAGCTAGATGTACTGTCTCTATTATAACTTCACAGACCAGCTAGATCTACGGTCTCTATTATATTATGACAGACCAGCTCGATCTACTGTCGCTTTTATAACATGACAGTCCAGTCAGATCTACTGTCTCTATTACATTATGACAGACCAGCTCGATCTACTGTCTGTATTGTATTTTGACAGACCAGCTCGATCTACTGTCTCTATTGTATTATGACAGGCCATCTATATCTACTGTCTCTATTGTATTATGACACACCAGCTAGATGTACTGTCTCTATTATAACATGACAGACCAGCTAGATCTACGGTCTCTATTATATTATGACAGTCCAGCTAGATCTACTGTCGCTTTTATAACATGACAGTCCAGTCAGATCTACTGTCTCTATTATGTTTTGACAGACCAGCTAGATCTACTGTCTCTATTGTATTTTGACAGACCAGCTAGATCTACTGTCTTTATTACATTATGACAGACCAGCGAGATCTACTGTCGCTTTTATAACATGACAGTCCAGCTAGATCTACTGTCTGTATTGTATTTTGACAGTCCAGCTAGATCTACTGTCTCTATTATGTTTTGACAGACCAGCTAGATCTACTGTCTCTATTACATTATGACAGACCAGCTCGATCTACTGTCTGTATTGTATTTTGACAGACCAGCTAGATCTACTGTCTCTGTCTTTATTACATTATGACAGACCAGCTAAATCTACTGTCGCTTTTATAATATGACAGTCCAGCTAGATCTGCTGTCTCTATTATATTATGACAGACCAGCTAGATCTACTGTCTCTATTATGTTTTGACAGACCAGCTAGATCTACTGTCTCTATTACATTTTGACAGACCAGCTTGATCTACTGTCTGTATTGTATTTTGACAGACCAGCTAGATCTACAGTCTTTATTATATTATGACAGACCAGCTAGATCTACTGTCTGTATTGTATTTTGACAGACCAGCTAGATCTACTGTCTCTATTGTATTTTGACAGACCAGCTTGATCTACTGTCTCTGTCTCTATTATATTATGACAGACCAGCTAGATCTACTGTCTCTATTGTATTTTGACAGACCAGCTAGATCTACTGTCTTTATTACATTATGACAGACCAGCGAGATCTACTGTCGCTTTTATAACATGACAGTCCAGCTAGATCTACTGTCTGTATTGTATTTTGACAGTCCAGCTAGATCTACTGTCTCTATTATGTTTTGACAGACCAGCTAGATCTACTGTCTCTATTACATTATGACAGACCAGCTCGATCTACTGTCTGTATTGTATTTTGACAGACCAGCTCGATCTACTGTCTCTATTGTATTATGACAGACCAGCGAGATCTACTGTCGCTTTTATAACATGACAGTCCAGCTAGATCTACTGTCTCTATTATGTTTTGACAGACCAGCAAGATCTACTGTCTCTATTACATTATGACAGACCAGCTCGATCTACTGTCTGTATTGTATTTTGACAGACCAGCTCGATCTACTGTCTCTATTGTATTATGACAGACCAGCTAGATCTACTGTCTCTATTGTATTTTGACAGACCAGCTCGATCTACTGTCTCTATTGTATTATGACAGACCAGCTAGATCTACTGTCTCTATTGTATTATGACAGACTATCTATATCTACTGTCTCTATTGTATTATGACAGACCAGCTAGATGTACTGTCTCTATTATAACATGACAGACCAGCTAGATCTACGGTCTCTATTATATTATGACAGACCAGCTAGATCTACTGTCGCTTTTATAACATGACAGTCCAGTCAGATCTACTGTCTCTATTATGTTTTGACAGACCAGCTAGATCTACTGTCTCTATTACATTATGACAGAACAGCTAGATCTACTGTCTGTATTGTATTTTGACAGACCAGCTAGATCTACTGTCTCTGTCTTTATTACATTATGACAGACCAGCTCGATCTACTGTCTCTATTGTATTATGACAGACCAGCTAGATCTACTGTCTCTATTGTATTTTGACAGACCAGCTAGGTCTACTGTCTCTATTACATTATGACAGACCAGCGAGATCTACTGTCGCTTTTATAACATGACAGTCCAGCTAGATCTACTGTCTCTATTATGTTTTGACAGACCAGCTCGATCTACTGTCTCTATTACATTATGACAGACCAGCTAGATCTACTGTGTGTATTGTATTTTGACAGACCAGCTAGATCTACTGTCTCTATTGTATTTTGACAGACCAGCTTGATCTACTGTCTCTATTGTATTATGACAGACCAGCTAGATCTACTGTCTCTATTGTATTTTGACAGACCAGCTAGGTCTACTGTCTCTATTACATTATGACAGACCAGCTAGATCTACTGTCTGTATTGTATTTTGACAGACCAGCTAGATCTACTGTCTTTATTACATTATGACAGACCAGCGAGGTCTACTGTCGCTTTTATAACATGACAGTCCAGCTAGATCTACTGTCTGTATTGTATTTTGACAGACCAGCTAGATCTACTGTCTCTATTACATTT
Source organism: Oncorhynchus keta (assembly GCF_023373465.1). Classification (NCBI taxonomy): domain Eukaryota; kingdom Metazoa; phylum Chordata; class Actinopteri; order Salmoniformes; family Salmonidae; genus Oncorhynchus; species Oncorhynchus keta. The sequence goes on along the minus strand of NW_026285304.1, from coordinate 48,370 downwards.
TGACAGACCAGCTTGATCTACTGTCTGTATTGTATTTTGACAGACCAGCTAGATCTACAGTCTTTATTATATTATGACAGACCAGCTAGATCTACTGTCTGTATTGTATTTTGACAGACCAGCTAGATCTACTGTCTCTATTGTATTTTGACAGACCAGCTTGATCTACTGTCTCTGTCTCTATTATATTATGACAGACCAGCTAGATCTACTGTCTGTATTGTATTTTGACAGACCAGCTAGATCTACTGTCTTTATTACATTATGACAGAACAGCGAGGTCTACTGTCGCTTTTATAACATGACAGTCCAGCTAGATCTACTGTCTGTATTGTATTTTGACAGACCAGCTAGATCTACTGTCTCTATTACATTTTGACAGACCAGCTTGATCTACTGTCTGTATTGTATTTTGACAGACCAGCTAGATCTACAGTCTTTATTATATTATGACAGACCAGCTAGATCTACTGTCTGTATTGTATTTTGACAGACCAGCTAGATCTACTGTCTCTATTGTATTTTGACAGACCAGCTTGATCTACTGTCTCTGTCTCTATTATATTATGACAGACCAGCTAGATCTACTGTCTCTATTGTATTTTGACAGACCAGCTAGGTCTACTGTCTCTATTACATTATGACAGACCAGCTAGATCTACTGTCTGTATTGTATTTTGACAGACCAGCTAGATCTACTGTCTCTATTGTATTTTGACAGACCAGCTTGATCTACTGTCTCTGTCTCTATTATATTATGACAGACCATCTATATCTACTGTCTCTATTGTATTATGACAGACCAGCTAGATGTACTGTCTCTATTATAACTTCACAGACCAGCTAGATCTACGGTCTCTATTATATTATGACAGACCAGCTCGATCTACTGTCGCTTTTATAACATGACAGTCCAGTCAGATCTACTGTCTCTATTACATTATGACAGACCAGCTCGATCTACTGTCTGTATTGTATTTTGACAGACCAGCTCGATCTACTGTCTCTATTGTATTATGACAGACCATCTATATCTACTGTCTCTATTGTATTATGACAGACCAGCTAGATGTACTGTCTCTATTATAACATGACAGACCAGCTAGATCTACGGTCTCTATTATATTATGACAGTCCAGCTAGATCTACTGTCGCTTTTATAACATGACAGTCCAGTCAGATCTACTGTCTCTATTATGTTTTGACAGACCAGCTAGATCTACTGTCTCTATTGTATTTTGACAGACCAGCTAGATCTACTGTCTTTATTACATTATGACAGACCAGCGAGATCTACTGTCGCTTTTATAACATGACAGTCCAGCTAGATCTACTGTCTGTATTGTATTTTGACAGTCCAGCTAGATCTACTGTCTCTATTATGTTTTGACAGACCAGCTAGATCTACTGTCTCTATTACATTATGACAGACCAGCTCGATCTACTGTCTGTATTGTATTTTGACAGACCAGCTAGATCTACTGTCTCTGTCTTTATTACATTATGACAGACCAGCTAAATCTACTGTCGCTTTTATAATATGACAGTCCAGCTAGATCTGCTGTCTCTATTATATTATGACAGACCAGCTAGATCTACTGTCTCTATTATGTTTTGACAGACCAGCTAGATCTACTGTCTCTATTACATTTTGACAGACCAGCTTGATCTACTGTCTGTATTGTATTTTGACAGACCAGCTAGATCTACAGTCTTTATTATATTATGACAGACCAGCTAGATCTACTGTCTGTATTGTATTTTGACAGACCAGCTAGATCTACTGTCTCTATTGTATTTTGACAGACCAGCTTGATCTACTGTCTCTGTCTCTATTGTATTTTGACAGACCAGCTAGATCTACTGTCTTTATTACATTATGACAGACCAGCGAGATCTACTGTCGCTTTTATAACATGACAGTCCAGCTAGATCTACTGTCTGTATTGTATTTTGACAGTCCAGCTAGATCTACTGTCTCTATTATGTTTTGACAGACCAGCTAGATCTACTGTCTCTATTACATTATGACAGACCAGCTCGATCTACTGTCTGTATTGTATTTTGACAGACCAGCTAGATCTACTGTCTCTGTCTTTATTACATTATGACAGACCAGCTAAATCTACTGTCGCTTTTATAATATGACAGTCCAGCTAGATCTGCTGTCTCTATTATATTATGACAGACCAGCTAGATCTACTGTCTCTATTATGTTTTGACAGACCAGCTAGATCTACTGTCTCTATTACATTTTGACAGACCAGCTTGATCTACTGTCTGTATTGTATTTTGACAGACCAGCTAGATCTACAGTCTTTATTATATTATGACAGACCAGCTAGATCTACTGTCTGTATTGTATTTTGACAGACCAGCTAGATCTACTGTCTCTATTGTATTTTGACAGACCAGCTTGATCTACTGTCTCTGTCTCTATTGTATTTTGACAGACCAGCTAGATCTACTGTCTTTATTACATTATGACAGACCAGCGAGATCTACTGTCGCTTTTATAACATGACAGTCCAGCTAGATCTACTGTCTGTATTGTATTTTGACAGTCCAGCTAGATCTACTGTCTCTATTATGTTTTGACAGACCAGCTAGATCTACTGTCTCTATTACATTATGACAGACCAGCTCGATCTACTGTCTGTATTGTATTTTGACAGACCAGCTCGATCTACTGTCTCTATTGTATTATGACAGACCAGCGAGATCTACTGTCGCTTTTATAACATGACAGTCCAGCTAGATCTACTGTCTCTATTATGTTTTGACAGACCAGCAAGATCTACTGTCTCTATTACATTATGACAGACCAGCTCGATCTACTGTCTGTATTGTATTTTGACAGACCAGCTCGATCTACTGTCTCTATTGTATTATGACAGACCAGCTAGATCTACTGTCTCTATTGTATTTTGACAGACCAGCTCGATCTACTGTCTCTATTGTATTATGACAGACCAGCTAGATCTACTGTCTCTATTGTATTATGACAGACCATCTATATCTACTGTCTCTATTGTATTATGACAGACCAGCTAGATGTACTGTCTCTATTATAACATGACAGACCAGCTAGATCTACGGTCTCTATTATATTATGACAGACCAGCTAGATCTACTGTCGCTTTTATAACATGACAGTCCAGTCAGATCTACTGTCTCTATTATGTTTTGACAGACCAGCTAGATCTACTGTCTCTATTACATTATGACAGACCAGCTAGATCTACTGTCTGTATTGTATTTTGACAGACCAGCTAGATCTACTGTCTCTGTCTTTATTACATTATGACAGACCAGCTCGATCTACTGTCTCTATTGTATTATGACAGACCAGCTAGATCTACTGTCTCTATTGTATTTTGACAGACCAGCTAGGTCTACTGTCTCTATTACATTATGACAGACCAGCGAGATCTACTGTCGCTTTTATAACATGACAGTCCAGCTAGATCTACTGTCTCTATTATGTTTTGACAGACCAGCTCGATCTACTGTCTCTATTACATTATGACAGACCAGCTAGATCTACTGTGTGTATTGTATTTTGACAGACCAGCTAGATCTACTGTCTCTATTGTATTTTGACAGACCAGCTTGATCTACTGTCTCTATTGTATTATGACAGACCAGCTAGATCTACTGTCTCTATTGTATTTTGACAGACCAGCTAGGTCTACTGTCTCTATTACATTATGACAGACCAGCTAGATCTACTGTCTGTATTGTATTTTGACAGACCAGCTAGATCTACTGTCTTTATTACATTATGACAGACCAGCGAGGTCTACTGTCGCTTTTATAACATGACAGTCCAGCTAGATCTACTGTCTGTATTGTATTTTGACAGACCAGCTAGATCTACTGTCTCTATTACATTTTGACACACCAGCTTGATCTACTGTCTGTATTGTATTTTGACAGACCAGCTAGATCTACAGTCTTTATTATATTATGACAGACCAGCTAGATCTACTGTCTGTATTGTATTTTGACAGACCAGCTAGATCTACTGTCTCTATTGTATTTTGACAGACCAGCTTGATCTACTGTCTCTGTCTCTATTATATTATGACAGACCAGCTAGATCTACTGTCTCTATTGTATTTTGACAGACCAGCTAGGTCTACTGTCTCTATTACATTATGACAGACCAGCTAGATCTACTGTCTGTATTGTATTTTGACAGACCAGCTAGATCTACTGTCTTTATTACATTATGACAGACCAGCGAGATCTACTGTCGCTTTTATAAAATGACAGTCCAGCTAGATCTACTGTCTGTATTGTATTTTGACAGACCAGCTCGATCTACTGTCTCTATTGTATTATGACAGACCAGCGAGATCTACTGTCGCTTTTATAACATGACAGTCCAGCTAGATCTACTGTCTCTATTATGTTTTGACAGACCAGCAAGATCTACTGTCTCTATTACATTATGACAGACCAGCTCGATCTACTGTCTGTATTGCATTTTGACAGACCAGCTCGATCTACTGTCTCTATTGTATTATGACAGACCATCTATATCTACTGTCTCTATTGTATTATGACAGAACAGCTATATGTACTGTCTCTATTATAACATGACAGACCAGCTAGATCTACTGTCTCTATTATATTATGACAGTCCAGCTAGATCTACTGTCGCTTTTATAACATGACAGTCCAGTCAGATCTACTGTCTCTATTATGTTTTGACAGACCAGCTAGATCTATTGTCTCTATTGTATTATGACAGACCAGCTAGATCTACTGTCTCTATTGTATTATGACAGACCATCTATATCTACTGTCTCTATTGTATTATGACAGACCAGCTAGATGTACTGTCTCTATTATAACTTCACAGACCAGCTAGATCTACGGTCTCTATTATATTATGACAGACCAGCTCGATCTACTGTCGCTTTATAACATGACAGTCCAGTCAGATCTACTGTCTCTATTATGTTTTGACAGACCAGCTAGATCTACTGTCTGTATTGTATTTTGACAGACCAGCTAGATCTACTGTCTCTGTCTTTATTACATTATGACAGACCAGCTAGATCTACTGTCGCTTTTATAATATGACAGTCCAGCTAGATCTGCTGTCTCTATTATATTATGACAGACCAGCTAGATCTACTGTCTCTATTATGTTTTGACAGACCAGCTAGATCTACTGTCTCTATTACATTTTGACAGACCAGCTTGATCTACTGTCTGTATTGTATTTTGACAGACCAGCTAGATCTACAGTCTTTATTATATTATGACAGACCAGCTAGATCTACTGTCTGTATTGTATTTTGACAGACCAGCTAGATCTACTGTCTCTATTGTATTTTGACAGACCAGCTTGATCTACTGTCTCTGTCTCTATTATATTATGACAGACCAGCTAGATCTACTGTCTCTATTGTATTTTGACAGACCAGCTAGATCTACTGTCTTTATTACATTATGACAGACCAGCGAGATCTACTGTCGCTTTTATAACATGACAGTCCAGCTAGATCTACTGTCTGTATTGTATTTTGACAGTCCAGCTAGATCTACTGTCTCTATTGTATTTTGACAGACCAGCAAGCTCTACTGTCTCTATTACATTATGACAGACCAGCTCGATCTACTGTCTCTATTATGTTTTGACAGACCAGCAAGCTCTACTGTCTCTATTACATTATGACAGACCAGCTCGATCTACTGTCTGTATTGTATTTTGACAGACCAGCTCGATCTACTGTCTCTATTGTATTATGACAGACCAGCTAGATCTACTGTCTCTATTGTATTTTGACAGACCAGCTCGATCTACTGTCTCTATTGTATTATGACAGACCAGCTAGATCTACTGTCTCTATTGTATTATGACAGACCATCTATATCTACTGTCTCTATTGTATTATGACAGACCAGCTAGATGTACTGTCTCTATTATAACATGACAGACCAGCTAGATCTACGGTCTCTATTATATTATGACAGACCAGCTAGATCTACTGTCGCTTTTATAACATGACAGTCCAGTCAGATCTACTGTCTCTATTATGTTTTGACAGACCAGCTAGATCTACTGTCTCTATTACATTATGACAGACCAGCTAGATCTACTGTCTGTATTGTATTTTGACAGACCAGCTAGATCTACTGTCTCTGTCTTTATTACATTATGACAGACCAGCTCGATCTACTGTCTCTATTGTATTATGACAGACCAGCTAGATCTACTGTCTCTATTGTATTTTGACAGACCAGCTAGGTCTACTGTCTCTATTACATTATGACAGACCAGCGAGATCTACTGTCGCTTTTATAACATGACAGTCCAGCTAGATCTACTGTCTCTATTATGTTTTGACAGACCAGCTCGATCTACTGTCTCTATTACATTATGACAGACCAGCTAGATCTACTGTGTGTATTGTATTTTGACAGACCAGCTAGATCTACTGTCTCTATTGTATTTTGACAGACCAGCTTGATCTACTGTCTCTATTGTATTATGACAGACCAGCTAGATCTACTGTCTCTATTGTATTTTGACAGACCAGCTAGGTCTACTGTCTCTATTACATTATGACAGACCAGCTAGATCTACTGTCTGTATTGTATTTTGACAGACCAGCTAGATCTACTGTCTTTATTACATTATGACAGACCAGCGAGGTCTACTGTCGCTTTTATAACATGACAGTCCAGCTAGATCTACTGTCTGTATTGTATTTTGACAGACCAGCTAGATCTACTGTCTCTATTATGTTTTGACAGACCAGCTAGATCTACTGTCTCTATTACATTTTGACAGACCAGCTTGATCTACTGTCTGTATTGTATTTTGACAGACCAGCTAGATCTACAGTCTTTATTATATTATGACAGACCAGCTAGATCTACTGTCTGTATTGTATTTTGACAGACCAGCTAGATCTACTGTCTCTATTGTATTTTGACAGACCAGCTTGATCTACTGTCTCTGTCTCTATTATATTATGACAGACCAGCTAGATCTACTGTCTCTATTGTATTTTGACAGACCAGCTAGGTCTACTGTCTCTATTACATTATGACAGACCAGCTAGATCTACTGTCTGTATTGTATTTTGACAGACCAGCTAGATCTACTGTCTTTATTACATTATGACAGACCAGCGAGATCTACTGTCGCTTTATAAATGACAGTCCAGCTAGATCTACTGTCTGTATTGTATTTTGACAGTCCAGCTAGATCTACTGTCTCTATTATGTTTTGACAGACCAGCTAGATCTACTGTCTCTATTACATTATGACAGACCAGCTCGATCTACTGTCTGTATTGTATTTTGACAGACCAGCTCGATCTACTGTCTGTATTGTATTTTGACAGACCAGCTCGATCTACTGTCTCTATTGTATTATGACAGACCAGCGAGGTCTACTGTCGCTTTTATAACATGACAGTCCAGCTAGATCTACTGTCTCTATTATGTTTTGACAGACCAGCAAGATCTACTGTCTCTATTACATTATGACAGACCAGCTCGATCTACTGTCTGTATTGTATTTTGACAGACCAGCTCGATCTACTGTCTCTATTGTATTATGACAGACCAGCTAGATCTACTGTCTCTATTGTATTTTGACAGACCAGCTTGATCTACTGTCTCTATTGTATTATGACAGACCAGCTAGATCTACTGTCTCTATTGTATTATGACAGACCATCTATATCTACTGTCTCTATTGTATTATGACAGACCAGCTAGATGTACTGTCTCTATTATAACATGACAGACCAGCAAGATCTACGGTCTCTATTATATTATGACAGACCAGCTAGATCTACTGTCGCTTTTATAACATGACAGTCCAGTCAGATCTACTGTCTCTATTATGTTTTGACAGACCAGCTAGATCTACTGTCTCTATTACATTATGACAGACCAGCTAGATCTACTGTCTGTATTGTATTTTGACAGACCAGCTAGGTCTACTGTCTCTGTCTTTATTACATTATGACAGACCAGCTAGATCTACTGTCGCTTTTATAATATGACAGTCCAGCTAGATCTGCTGTCTCTATTATATTATGACAGACCAGCTAGATCTACTGTCTCTATTATGTTTTGACAGACCAGCTAGAACTACTGTCTCTATTACATTTTGACAGACCAGCTTGATCTACTGTCTGTATTGTATTTTGACAGACCAGCTAGATCTACAGTCTTTATTACATTATGACAGACCAGCTAGATCTACTGTCGCTTTTATAACATGACAGTCCAGCTAGATCTACTGTCTGTATTGTATTTTGACAGACCAGCTAGATCTACTGTCTCTATTACATTATGACAGACCAGCTCGATCTACTGTCTGTATTGTATTTTGACAGACCAGCGAGATCTACTGTCTCTATTGTATTTTGACAGACCAGCTTGATCTACTGTCTCTGTCTCTATTATAACATGACAGTCCAGCTAGATCTACTGTCTCTATTATGTTTTGACAGACCAGCTAGATCTACTGTCTCTATTACATTATGACAGACCAGCGAGATCTACTGTCTGTATTGTATTTTGACAGACCAGCTCGATCTACTGTCTCTATTGTATTATGACAGACCAGCGAGATCTGCTGTCTTTATTATATTATGACAGACCAGCTAGATCTACTGTCTGTATTGTATTTTGACAGACCAGCTAGATCTACTGTCTCTGTTGTATTATGACAGACCAGCTAGATCTACTGTCTCTATTGTATTTTGACTGACCGGCTAGGAATACTGTCTCTATTACATTATGATAGACCAGCTAGATCTACTGTCTGTATTGTATTTTGACAGACCAGCTAGATCTACTGTCTGTATTGTATTTTGACAGACAAGCTCGATCTACTGTCTGTATTGTATTTTGACAGACCAGCTCGATCTACTGTCTCTATTGTAATATGACAGACCATCTATATCTACTGTCTCTATTGTATTATGACAGACCAGCTAGATGTACTGTCTCTATTATAACATGACAGACCAGCTAGATCTACTGTCTCTATTACATTATGACAGACCAGCTAGATCTACTGTCTGTATTGTATTTTGACAGACCAGCTAGATCTACTGTCTCTGTCTTTATTACATTATGACAGACCAGCTAGATCTACTTTCGCTTTTATAATATGACAGTCCAGCTAGATCTGCTGTCTCTATTATATTATGACAGACCAGCTAGATCTACTGTCTCTATTATGTTTTGACAGACCAGCTAGATCTACTGTCTCTATTACATTTTGACAGACCAGCTTGATCTACTGTCTGTATTGTATTTTGACAGACCATCTAGATCTACAGTCTTTATTACATTATGACAGACCAGCGAGATCTACTGTCGCTTTTATAACATGACAGTCCAGCTAGATCTACTGTCTGTATTGTATTTTGACAGACCAGCTAGATCTACTGTCTCTATTATGTTTTGACAGACCAGCTCGATCTACTGTCTCTATTACATTTTGACAGACCAGCTTGATCTACTGTCTGTATTGTATTTTGACTGACCAGCTAGATCTACTGTCTCTATTGTATTTTGACAGAACAGCTTGATCTACTGTCTCTGTCTCTATTATATTATGACAGACCAGCTAGATCTACTGTCTCTATTGTATTATGACAGACCAGCTAGATCTACTGTCTCTATTGTATTTTGACAGACCAGCTCGATCTACTGTCTCTATTGTATTATGACAGACCAGCGAGATCTACTGTCTCTATTATAACATGACAGTCCAGCTAGATCTACTGTCTCTATTATGTTTTGACAGACCAGCTAGATCTACTGTCTCTATTACATTATGACAGACCAGCTCGATCTACTGTCTGTATTGTATTTTGACAGACCAGCTCGATCTACTGTCTCTATTGTATTATGACAGACCAGCGAGATCTGCTGTCTTTATTATATTATGACAGACCAGCTAGATCTACTGTCTGTATTGTATTTTGACAGACCAGCTAGATCTACTGTCTCTGTTGTATTATGACAGACCAGCTAGATCTACTGTCTCTATTGTATTTTGACTGACCGGCTAGGAATACTGTCTCTATTACATTATGATAGACCAGCTAGATCTACTGTCTGTATTGTATTTTGACAGACCAGCTAGATCTACTGTCTGTATTGTATTTTGACAGACAAGCTCGATCTACTGTCTGTATTGTATTTTGACAGACCAGCTCGATCTACTGTCTCTATTGTAATATGACAGACCATCTATATCTACTGTCTCTATTGTATTATGACAGACCAGCTAGATGTACTGTCTCTATTATAACATGACAGACCAGCTAGATCTACTGTCTCTATTACATTATGACAGACCAGCTAGATCTACTGTCTGTATTGTATTTTGACAGACCAGCTAGATCTACTGTCTCTGTCTTTATTACATTATGACAGACCAGCTAGATCTACTTTCGCTTTTATAATATGACAGTCCAGCTAGATCTGCTGTCTCTATTATATTATGACAGACCAGCTAGATCTACTGTCTCTATTATGTTTTGACAGACCAGCTAGATCTACTGTCTCTATTACATTTTGACAGACCAGCTTGATCTACTGTCTGTATTGTATTTTGACAGACCATCTAGATCTACAGTCTTTATTACATTATGACAGACCAGCGAGATCTACTGTCGCTTTTATAACATGACAGTCCAGCTAGATCTACTGTCTGTATTGTATTTTGACAGACCAGCTAGATCTACTGTCTCTATTATGTTTTTGACAGACCAGCTCGATCTACTGTCTCTATTACATTTTGACAGACCAGCTTGATCTACTGTCTGTATTGTATTTTGACTGACCAGCTAGATCTACTGTCTCTATTGTATTTTGACAGAACTGCTTGATCTACTGTCTCTGTCTCTATTATATTATGACAGACCAGCTAGATCTACTGTCTCTATTGTATTATGACAGACCAGCTAGATCTACTGTCTGTATTGTATTTTGACAGACCAGCTAGATCTACTGTCTCTATTGTATTTTGACAGACCAGCTAGATCTACTGTCTGTATTGTATTTTGACAGACCAGCTCGATCTACTGTCTGTATTGTATTTTGACAGACCAGCTCGATCTACTGTCTCTATTGTATTATGACAGACCATTTATATCTACTGTCTCTATTGTATTATGACAGACCAGCTAGATGTACTGTCTCTATTATAACATGACAGACCAGCTAGATCTACGGTCTCTATTATATTATGACAGACCAGCTAGATCTACTGTCTCTATTATGTTTTGACAGACCATCTAGATCTACAGTCTTTATTACATTATGACAGACCAGCGAGATCTACTGTCGCTTTTATAACATGACAGTCCAGCTAGATCTACTGTCTGTATTGTATTTTGACTGACCAGCTAGATCTACTGTCTCTATTGTATTTTGACAGAACAGCTTGATCTACTGTCTCTGTCTCTATTATATTATGACAGACCAGCTAGATCTACTGTCTCTATTGTATTATGACAGACCAGCTAGATCTACTGTCTCTTTTGTATTATGACAGACGAGCAAGATCTACTGTCGCTTTTATAACATGACAGTCCAGCTAGATCTACTGTCTCTATTATGTTTTGACAGACCAGCTAGATCTACTGTCTCTATTACATTATGACAGACCAGCGAGATCTACTGTCGCTTTTATAACATGACAGTCCAGCTAGATCTACTGTCTGTATTGTATTTTGACAGACCAGCTCGATCTACTGTCTCTATTGTATTATGACAGACCAGCTAGATCTACTGTCTCCATTGTATTATGACAGACCAGCTAGATCTACTGTCTGTATTGTATTTTGACAGACCAGCTAGATCTACTGTCTCTGTCTTTATTACATTATGACAGACCAGCTAGATCTACTGTCGCTTTTATAATATGACAGTCCAGCTAGATCTGCTGTCTCTATTATATTATGACAGACCAGCTAGATCTACTGTCTCTATTATGTTTTGACAGACCGGCTAGATCTACTGTCTCTATTACATTTTGACAGTCCAGCTAGATCTACTGTCTGTATTGTATTTTGACAGACCAGCTATATCTACTGTCTCTATTATGTTTTGACAGACCAGCTCGATCTACTGTCTCTATTACATTTTGACAGACCAGCTTGATCTACTGTCTGTATTGTAATTTGACTGACCAGCTAGATCTACTGTCTCTATTGTATTTTGACAGAACAGCTTGATCTACTGTCTCTGTCTCTATTATATTATGACAGACCAGCTAGATCTACTGTCTCTATTGTATTATGACAGACCAGCTAGATCTACTGTCTCTATTGTATTTTGACAGACCAGCTCGATCTACTGTCTCTATTGTATTATGACAGACCAGCGAGATCTACTGTCGCTTTTATAACATGACAGTCCAGCTAGATCTACTGTCTCTATTATGTTTTGACAGACCAGCTAGATCTACTGTCTCTATTACATTATGACAGACCAGCTCGATATACTGTCTCTATTACTTTATGACAGACCAGCTAGATCTACTGTCTGTATTGTATTTTGACAGACCAGCTAGATCTACTGTCTCTGTCTTTATTACATTATGACAGACCAGCTAGATCTACTGTCGCTTTTATAATATGACAGTCCAGCTAGATCTGCTGTCTCTATTATATTATGACAGACCAGCTAGATCTACTGTCTCTATTATGTTTTGACAGACCAGCTTGATCTACTGTCTGTATTGTATTTTGACAGACCATCTAGATCTACAGTCTTTATTACATTATGACAGACCAGCGAGATCTACTGTCGCTTTTATAACATGACAGTCCAGCTAGATCTACTGTCTGTATTGTATTTTGACAGACCAGCTAGATCTACTGTCTCTATTATGTTTTGACAGACCAGCTCGATCTACTGTCTCTATTACATTTTGAAAGACCAGCTTGATCTACTGTCTGTATTGTATTTTGACTGACCAGCTAGATGTTGGTAGAGCATGGCGCTTGTAATGCCAGGGTAGTGGGTTCGATTCCCGGGACCACCCATACGTAGAATGTATGCACACATGACTGTAAGTCGCTTTGGATAAAAGCGTCTGCTAAATGGCATATATTATTATTATTATTATTATCTACTGTCTCTATTGTATTTTGACAGAACAGCTTGATCTACTGTCTCTGTCTCTATTATATTATGACAGACCAGCTAGATCTACTGTCTCTATTGTATTTTGACTGACCGGCTAGGTCTACTGTCTCTATTACATTATGATAGACCAGCTAGATCTACTGTCTGTATTGTATTTTGACAGACCAGCTAGATCTACTGTCTGTATTGTATTTTGACAGACCAGCTCGATCTACTGTCTGTATTGTATTTTGACAGACCAGCTCGATCTACTGTCTCTATTGTAATATGACAGACCATCTATATCTACTGTCTCTATTGTATTATGACAGACCAGCTAGATGTACTGTCTCTATTATAACATGACAGACCAGCTAGATCTACTGTCGCTTTTATAACATGACAGTCCTGTCAGATCTACTGTCTCTATTATGTTTTGACAGACCAGCTAGATCTACTGTCTCTATTACATTATGACAGACCAGCTAGATCTACTGTCTCTGTCTTTATTACATTATGACAGACCAGCTAGATCTACTTTCGCTTTTATAATATGACAGTCCAGCTAGATCTGCTCTCTCTATTATATTATGACAGACCAGCTAGATCTACTGTCTCTATTATGTTTTGACAGACCAGCTAGATCTACTGTCTCTATTACATTTTGACAGACCAGCTTGATCTACTGTCTGTATTGTATTTTGACAGACCATCTAGATCTACAGTCTTTATTACATTATGACAGACCAGCGAGATCTACTGTCGCTTTTATAACATGACAGTCCAGCTAGATCTACTGTCTGTATTGTATTTTGACAGACCAGCTAGATCTACTGTCTCTATTATGTTTTGACAGACCAGCTCGATCTACTGTCTCTATTACATTTTGACAGACCAGCTTGATCTACTGTCTGTATTGTATTTTGACTGACCAGCTAGATCTACTGTCTCTATTGTATTTTGACAGAACAGCTTGATCTACTGTCTCTGTCTCTATTATATTATGACAGACCAGCTAGATCTACTGTCTCTATTGTATTATGACAGACCAGCTAGATCTACTGTCTCTATTGTATTTTGACAGACCAGCTCGATCTACTGTCTCTATTGTATTATGACAGACCAGCGAGATCTACTGTCGCTTTTATAACATGACAGTCCAGCTAGATCTACTGTCTTTATTATATTATGACAGACCAGCTAGATCTACTGTCTGTATTGTATTTTGACAGACCAGCTAGATCTACTGTCTCTGTTGTATTTTGACTGACCGGCTAGGTCTACTGTCTCTATTACATTATGACAGACCAGCTAGATCTACTGTCTGTATTGTATATTGACAGACCAGCTAGATCTACTGTCTGTATTGTATTTGACAGACCAGCTCGATCTACTGTCTGTATTGTATTTTGACAGACCAGCTCGATCTACTGTCTCTATTGTATTATGACAGACCATTTATATCTACTGTCTCTATTGTATTATGACAGACCAGCTAGATGTACTGTCTCTATTATAACATGACAGACCAGCTAGATCTACGATCTCTATTATATTATGACAGACCAGCTAGATCTACTGTCTCTATTATGTTTTGACAGACCATCTAGATCTACAGTCTTTATTACATTATTGACAGACCAGCGAGATCTACTGTCGCTTTTATAACATGACAGTCCAGCTAGATCTACTGTCTGTATTGTATTTTGACTGACCAGCTAGATCTACTGTCTCTATTGTATTTTGACAGAACAGCTTGATCTACTGTCTCTGTCTCTATTATATTATGACAGACCAGCTAGATCTACTGTCTCTATTGTATTATGACAGACCAGCTAGATCTACTGTCTCTTTTGTATTATGACAGACGAGCAAGATCTACTGTCGCTTTTATAACATGACAGTCCAGCTAGATCTACTGTCTCTATTATGTTTTGACAGACCAGCTAGATCTACTGTCTCTATTACATTATGACAGACCAGCGAGATCTACTGTCGCTTTTATAACATGACAGTCCAGCTAGATCTACTGTCTGTATTGTATTTTGACAGACCAGCTCGATCTACTGTCTCTATTGTATTATGACAGACCAGCTAGATCTACTGTCTCCATTGTATTATGACAGACCAGCTAGATCTACTGTCTGTATTGTATTTTGACAGACCAGCTAGATCTACTGTCTCTTTATTACATTATGACAGACCAGCTAGATCTACTGTCGCTTTTATAATATGACAGTCCAGCTAGATCTGCTGTCTCTATTATATTATGACAGACCAGCTAGATCTACTGTCTCTATTATGTTTTGACAGACCGCTAGATCTACTGTCTCTATTACATTTTGACAGACCAGCTTGATCTACTGTCTGTATTGTATTTTGACAGACCAGCTAGATCTACAGTCTTTATTACATTATGACAGACCAGCGAGATCTACTGTCGCTTTTATAACATGACAGTCCAGCTAGATCTACTGTCTGTATTGTATTTTGACAGACCAGCTATATCTACTGTCTCTATTATGTTTTGACAGACCAGCTCGATCTACTGTCTCTATTACATTTTGACAGACCAGCTTGATCTACTGTCTGTATTGTAATTTGACTGACCAGCTAGATCTACTGTCTCTATTGTATTTTGACAGAACAGCTTGATCTACTGTCTCTGTCTCTATTATATTATGACAGACCAGCTAGATCTACTGTCTCTATTGTATTATGACAGACCAGCTAGATCTACTGTCTCTATTGTATTTTGACAGACCAGCTCGATCTACTGTCTCTATTGTATTATGACAGACCAGCGAGATCTACTGTCGCTTTTATAACATGACAGTCCAGCTAGATCTACTGTCTCTATTATGTTTTGACAGACCAGCTAGATCTACTGTCTCTATTACATTATGACAGACCAGCTCGATATACTGTCTCTATTACTTTATGACAGACCAGCTAGATCTACTGTCTGTATTGTATTTTGACAGACCAGCTAGATCTACTGTCTCTGTCTTTATTACATTATGACAGACCAGCTAGATCTACTGTCGCTTTTATAATATGACAGTCCAGCTAGATCTGCTGTCTCTATTATATTATGACAGACCAGCTAGATCTACTGTCTCTATTATGTTTTGACAGACCGGCTAGATCTACTGTCTCTATTACATTTTGACAGACCAGCTTGATCTACTGTCTGTATTGTATTTTGACAGACCAGCTAGATCTACAGTCTTTATTACATTATGACAGACCAGCGAGATCTACTGTCGCTTTTATAACATGACAGTCCAGCTAGATCTACTGTCTGTATTGTATTTTGACAGACCAGCTATATCTACTGTCTCTATTATGTTTTGACAGACCAGCTCGATCTACTGTCTCTATTACATTTTGACAGACCAGCTTGATCTACTGTCTGTATTGTAATTTGACTGACCAGCTAGATCTACTGTCTCTATTGTATTTTGACAGAACAGCTTGATCTACTGTCTCTGTCTCTATTATATTATGACAGACCAGCTAGATCTACTGTCTCTATTGTATTATGACAGACCAGCTAGATCTACTGTCTCTATTGTATTTTGACAGACCAGCTCGATCTACTGTCTCTATTGTATTATGACAGACCAGCGAGATCTACTGTCGCTTTTATAACATGACAGTCCAGCTAGATCTACTGTCTCTATTATGTTTTGACAGACCAGCTAGATCTACTGTCTCTATTACATTATGACAGACCAGCTCGATATACTGTCTCTATTACTTTATGACAGACCAGCTAGATCTACTGTCTGTATTGTATTTTGACAGACCAGCTAGATCTACTGTCTCTGTCTTTATTACATTATGACAGACCAGCTAGATCTACTGTCGCTTTTATAATATGACAGTCCAGCTAGATCTGCTGTCTCTATTATATTATGACAGACCAGCTAGATCTACTGTCTCTATTATGTTTTGACAGACCAGCTAGATCTACTGTCTCTATAACATTTTGACAGACCAGCTTGATCTACTGTCTGTATTGTATTTTGACAGACCATCTAGATCTACAGTCTTTATTACATTATGACAGACCAGCGAGATCTACTGTCGCTTTTATAACATGACAGTCCAGCTAGATCTACTGTCTGTATTGTATTTTGACAGACCAGCTAGATCTACTGTCTCTATTATGTTTTGACAAACCAGCTCGATCTACTGTCTCTATTACATTTTGAAAGACCAGCTTGATCTACTGTCTGTATTGTATTTTGACTGACCAGCTAGATCTACTGTCTCTATTGTATTTTGACAGAACAGCTTGATCTACTGTCTCTGTCTCTATTATATTATGACAGACCAGCTAGATCTACTGTCTCTATTGTATTATGACAGACCAGCTAGATCTACTGTCTCTATTGTATTTTGACAGACCAGCTCGATCTACTGTCTCTATTGTATTATGACAGACCAGCGAGATCTACTGTCGCTTTTATAACATGACAGTCCAGCTAGATCTACTGTCTCTATTACATTATGACAGACCAGCTCGATATACTGTCTCTATTACTTTATGACAGACCAGCTAGATCTACTGTCTGTATTGTATTTTGACAGACCAGCTAGATCTACTGTCTCTATTATGTTTTGACAGACAAGCTCGATCTACTGTCTCTATTACATTTTGAAAGACCAGCTTGATCTACTGTCTGTATTGTATTTTGACTGACCAGCTAGATCTACTGTCTCTATTGTATTTTGACAGAACAGATTGATCTACTGTCTCGGTCTCTATTATATTATGACAGACCAGCTAGATCTACTGTCTCTATTGTATTATGACAGACCAGCTAGATCTACTGTCTCTTTGTATTATGACAGACCAGCGAGATCTACTGTCGCTTTTATAACATGACAGTCCAGCTAGATCTACTGTCTCTATTATGTTTTGACAGACCAGCTAGATCTACTGTCTCTATTACATTATGACAGACCAGCTCGATATACTGTCTGTATTGTATTTTGACAGACCAGCTCGATCTACTGTCTCTATTACATTATGACAGACCAGCTAGATCTACTGTCTGTATTGTATTTTGACAGACCAGCTCGATCTACTGTCTCTATTGTATTATGACAGACCAGCTAGATCTACTGTCTCTGTCTCTATTATATTATGACAGACCTGCTAGATCTACTGTCTCTATTGTATTATGACAGACCAGCGAGATCTACTGTCGCTTTTATAACATGACAGTCCAGCTAGATCTACTGTCTGTATTGTATTTTGACAGACCAGCTAGATCTACTGTCTGTATTGTATTTTGACAGATCAGCTAGATCTACTGTCTTTATTACATTATGACAGACCAGCGAGATCTACTGTCGCTTTTATAACATGACAGTCCAGCTAGATCTACTGTCTGTATTGTATTTTGACAGACCAGCTCGATCTACTGTCTCTATTGTATTATGACAGACCAGCTAGATCTACTGTCTCCATTGTATTATGACAGACCAGCTAGATCTACTGTCTCCATTGTATTTTGACAGACCAGCGAGATCTACTGTCGCTTTTATAACATGACAGTCCAGCTAGATCTACTGTCTCTATTGTATTTTGACAGACCAGCTAGGTCTACTGTCTCTATTACATTATGACAGACCAGCTAGATCTACTGTCTGTATTGTATTTTGACAGACCAGCTAGATCTACTGTCTTTATTACATTATGACAGACCAGCGAGATCTACTGTTGCTTTTATAACATGACAGTCCAGCTAGATCTACTGTCTCTATTGTATTTTGACAGACCAGCTCGATTTACTGTCTCTATTACATTATGACAGACCAGCTAGATCTACTGTCTGTATTGTATTTTGACAGACCAGCTCGATCTACTGTCTCTATTGTATTATGACAGACCAGCTAGATCTACTGTCTCTATTGTATTATGACAGACCAGCTAGATCTGCTGTCTTTATTATATTATGACAGACCAGCTAGATCTACTGTCTGTATTGTATTTTGACAGACCAGCTAGATCTACTGTCTCTATTGTATTTTGACAGACCAGCTTGATCTACTGTCTATTATATTATGACAGACCTGCAAGATCTACTGTCTCTATTGTATTATGACAGACCAGCGAGATCTACTGTCGCTTTTATAACATGACAGTCCAGCTAGATCTACTGTCTGTATTGTATTTTGACAGACCAGCTAGATCTACTGTCTGTATTGTATTTTGACAGACCAGCTAGATCTACTGTCTTTATTACATTATGACAGACCAGCGAGATCTACTGTCGCTTTTATAACATGACAGTCCAGCTAGATCTACTGTCTGTATTGTATTTTGACAGACCAGCTCGATCTACTGTCTCTATTGTATTATGACAGACCAGGTAGATCTACTGTCTCCATTGTATTATGACAGACCAGCTAGATCTACTGTCTATTGTATTTTGACAGACCAGCTAGATCTACTGTCTCTATTATGTTTTGACAGACCAGCTAGATCTACTGTCTCTATTATGTTTTGACAGACCAGCTCGATCTACTGTCTCTATTACATTATGACAGACCAGCTCGATCTACTGTCTGTATTGTATTTTGACAGACCAGCTCGATCTACTGTCTCTATTGTATTATGACAGACCAGCTAGATCTACTGTCTCTATTGTATTATGACAGACCATCTATATCTACTGTCTCTATTGTATTATGACAGACCAGCTAGATCTACTGTCTCTATTGTATTTTGACAGACCAGCTAGGTCTACTGTCTGTATTGTATTTTGACAGACCAGCTAGATCTACTGTCTCTATTATGTTTTGACAGACCAGCTCGATCTACTGTCTCTATTCCATTTTGACAGACCAGCTAGATCTACTGTCTCTATTGTATTTTGACAGACCAGCTTGATCTACTGTCTCTGTCTCTATTATATTATGACAGACCAGCTAGATCTACTGTCTCTATTGTATTATGACAGACCAGCTAGATCTACTGTCTCTATTGTATTTTGACAGACCAGCTAGGTCTACTGTCTCTATTACATTATGACAGACCAGCTAGATCTACTGTCTGTATTGTATTTTGACAGACCTGCGAGATCTACTGTCGCTTTTATAACATGACAGTCCAGCTAGATCTACTGTCTCTATTGTATTTTAACAGACCAGCTAGGTCTACTGTCTCTATTACATTATGACAGACCAGCTAGATCTACTGTCTGTATTGCATTTTGACAGACCAGCTAGATCTACTGTCTTTATTACATTATGACAGACCAGCGAGATCTACTGTCGATTTTATAACATGACAGTCCAGCTAGATCTACTGTCTGTATTGTATTTTGACAGACCAGCTAGATCTACTGTCTCTATTATGTTTTGACAGACCAGCTCGATCTACTGTCTCTATTACATTATGACAGACCAGCTAGATCTACTGTCTGTATTGTATTTTGACAGAACAGCGAGATCTACTGTCGCTTTTATAACATGACAGTCCAGCTAGATCTACTGTCTCTATTATGTTTTGACAGACCAGCTAGATCTACTGTCTCTATTACATTATGACAGACCACCTCGATCTACTGTCTGTATTGTATTTTGACAGACCAGCTCGATCTACTGTCTCTATTGTATTATAACAGACCAGCGAGTTCTACTGTCGCTTTTATAACATGACAGTCCAGCTAGATCTACTGTCTCTAGTATGTTTTGACAGACCAGCTAGATCTACTGTCTCTATTACATTATGTCAGACCAGCTCGATCTACTGTCTCTATTATGTTTTGACAGACCAGCTCGATCTACTGTCTCTATTACATTATGACAGACCAGCTCGATCTACTGTCTGTATTGTATTTTGACAGACCAGCTAGATCTACTGTCTCTATTATGTTTTGACAGACCAGCTCGATCTACTGTCTCTATTACATTATGACAGACCAGCTCGATCTACTGTCTGTATTGTATTTTGACAGACCAGCTCGATCTACTGTCTCTATTGTATTATGACAGACCAGCTAGATCTACTGTCTCTATTGTATTATGACAGACCATCTATATCTACTGTCTCTATTGTATTATGACAGACCAGCTAGATGTACTGTCTCTATTATAACATGACAGACCAGCTAGATCTACGGTCTCTATTATATTATGACAGACCAGCTAGATCTACTGTCGCTTTTATAACATGACAGTCCAGTCAGATCTACTGTCTCTATTATGTTTTGACAGACCAGCTAGATCTACTGTCTCTATTACATTATGACAGACCAGCTAGATCTACTGTCTGTATTGTATTTTGACAGACCAGCTAGATCTACTGTCTCTGTCTTTATTACATTATGACAGACCAGCTAGATCTACTGTCACTTTTATAATATGACAGTCCAGCTAGATCTGATGTCTCTATTATATTATGACAGACCAGCTAGATCTACTGTCTCTATTATGTTTTGACAGACCAGCTAGATCTACTGTCTCTATTACATTTTGACAGACCAGCTTGATCTACTGTCTGTATTGTATTTTGACAGACCAGCTAGATCTACAGTCTCTATTGTATTTTGACAGACCAGCTAGATCTACTGTCTCTGTCTTTATTACATTATGACAGACCAGCTAGATCTACTGTCGCTTTTATAATATGACAGTCCAGCTAGGTCTGCTGTCTCTATTATATTATGACAGACCAGCTAGATCTACTGTCTCTGTCTCTATTATATTATGACAGACCAGCTAGATCTACTGTCTCTATTGTATTATGACAGACCAGCTAGATCTACTGTCTCTATTGTATTTTGACTGACCAGCTAGGTCTACTGTCTCTATTACATTATGACAGACCAGCTAGATCTACTGTCTGTATTGTATTTTGACAGACCAGCTAGATCTACTGTCTGTATTGTATTTTGACAGACCAGCTAGATCTACTGTCTCTATTGTATTATGACAGACCAGCTAGATCTACTGTCTCTATTATATTATGACAGACCAGCTAGATCTACTGTCTTTATTATATTATGACAGACCAGCTAGATCTACTGTCTGTATTGTATTTTGACAGACCAGCTAGATCTACTGTCTCTATTATGTTTTGACAGACCAGCTCGATCTACTGTCTCTATTACATTATGACAGACCAGCTAGATCTACTGTCTCTATTGTATTATGACAGACCATCTATATCTACTGTCTCTTTTGTATTATGACAGACCAGCTAGATGTACTGTCTCTATTATAACATGACAGACCAGCTAGATCTACGGTCTCTATTATATTATGACAGACCAGCTAGATCTACTGTCTCTATTGTATTATGACAGACCAGCTAGATCTACTGTCTTTATTATATTATGACAGACCAGCTAGATCTACTGTCTCTATTGTATTTTGACAGACCAGCTAGGTCTACTGTCTCTATTACATTATGACAGACCAGCTAGGTCTACTGTCTGTATTGTATTTTGACAGACCAGCTAGATCTACTGTCTGTATTGTATTTGACAGACCAGCTCGATCTACTGTCTGTATTGTATTTTGACAGACCAGCTAGATCTACTGTCTCTATTATTTTGACAGACCAGCTAGATCTACTGTCTCTATTGTATTATGACAGACCATCTATATCTACTGTCTCTATTGTATTATGACAGACCAGCTAGATCTACTGTCTCTATTACATTATGACAGACCAGCTAGATCTACTGTCTGTATTGTATTATGACAGACCAGCTAGATCTACTGTCTCTATTATATTATGACAGACCAGCTCTACTGATCTACTGTCTCTATTATATTATGACAGACCAGCTCGATCTACTGTCTCTATTGTATTATGACAGACCAGCGAGATCTACTGTCGCTTTTATAACATGACAGTCCAGCTAGATCTACTGTCTCTATTATGTTTTGACAGACCAGCTAGATCTACTGTCTCTATTACATTATGACAGACCAGCTCGATATACTGTCTGTATTGTATTTTGACAGACCAGCTCGATCTACTGTCTCTATTACATTATGACAGACCAGCTAGATCTACTGTCTGTATTGTATTTTGACAGACCAGCTCGATCTACTGTCTCTATTGTATTATGACAGACCAGCTAGATCTACTGTCTCTATTGTATTATGACAGACCAGCTAGATCTGCTGTCTTTATTATATTATGACAGACCAGCTAGATCTACTGGCTGTATTGTATTTTGACAGATCAGCTAGATCTACTGTCTCTATTGTATTTTGACAGACCAGCTTGATCTACTGTCTCTGTCTCTATTATATTATGACAGACCTGCTAGATCTACTGTCTCTATTGTATTATGACAGACCAGCTAGATCTACTGTCTCTATTGTATTTTGACAGAACAGCTTGATCTACTGTCTCTGTCTCTATTATATTATGACAGACCAGCTAGATCTAATGTCTCTATTGTATATGACAGACCAGCTAGATCTACTGTCTCTATTGTATTTTGACAGACCAGCTCGATCTACTGTCTCTATTGTATTATGACAGACCAGCGAGATCTACTGTCGCTTTTATAACATGACAGTCCAGCTAGATCTACTGTCTCTATTATGTTTTGACAGACCAGCTAGATCTACTGTCTCTATTACATTATGACAGACCAGCTCGATATACTGTCTGTATTGTATTTTGACAGACCAGCTCGATCTACTGTCTCTATTACATTATGACAGACCAGCTAGATCTACTGTCTGTATTGTATTTTGACAGACCAGCTCGATCTACTGTCTCTATTGTATTATGACAGACCAGCTAGATCTACTGTCTCTATTGTATTATGACAGACCAGCTAGATCTGCTGTCTTTATTATATTATGACAGACCAGCTAGATCTACTGGCTGTATTGTATTTTGACAGATCAGCTAGATCTACTGTCTCTATTGTATTTTGACAGACCAGCTTGATCTACTGTCTCTGTCTCTATTATATTATGACAGACCTGCTAGATCTACTGTCTCTATTGTATTATGACAGACCAGCTAGATCTACTGTCTCTATTGTATTTTGACAGACCAGCTAGGTCTACTGTCTCTATTACATTATGACAGACCAGCTAGATCTACTGTCTGTATTGTATTTTGACAGACCAGCTAGATCTACTGTCTTTATTACATTATGACAGACCAGCGAGATCTACTGTCGCTTTTATAACATGACAGTCCAGCTAGATCTACTGTCTGTATTGTATTTTGACAGACCAGCTAGATCTACTGTCTGTATTGTATTTTGACAGACCAGCTAGATCTACTGTCTTTATTACATTATGACAGACCAGCTAGATCTACTGTCGCTTTTATAACATGACAGTCCAGCTAGATCTACTGTCTGTATTGTATTTTGACAGACCAGCTAGATCTACTGTCTGTATTGTATTTTGACAGACCAGCTAGATCTACTGTCTTTATTACATTATGACAGACCAGCTAGATCTACTGTCGCTTTTATAACATGACAGTCCAGCTAGATCTACTGTCTGTATTGTATTTTGACAGACCAGCTAGATCTACTGTCTGTATTGTATTTTGACAGACCAGCTCGATCTACTGTCTGTATTGTATTTTGACAGACCAGCTCGATCTACTGTCTCTATTGTATTATGACAGACCAGCTAGATCTACTGTCTCTATTGTATTATGACAGACCATCTATTTCTACTGTCTCTATTGTATTATGACAGACCAGCTAGATGAACTGTCTCTATTATAACATGACAGACCAGCTAGATCTACGGTCTCTATTATATTATGACAGACCAGCTAGATCTACTGTCGCTTTTATAACATGACAGTCCAGTCAGATCTACTGTCTCTATTATGTTTTGAAAGACCAGCTAGATCTACTGTCTCTATTACATTATGACAGACCAGCTAGATCTACTGTCTGTATTGTATTTTGACAGACCAGCTAGATCTACTGTCTCTGTCTTTATTACATTATGACAGACCAGCTAGATCTACTGTCGCTTTTATAATATGACAGTCCAGCTAGATCTGCTGTCTCTATTATATTATGACAGACCAGCTAGATCTACTGTCTGTATTGTATTTTGACAGACCAGCTCGATCTACTGTCTCTATTGTATTATGACAGACCAGCTCGATCTACTGTCTCCATTGTATTATGACAGACCAGCTAGATCTGCTGTCTTTATTATATTCTGACAGACCAGCTAGATCTACTGTCTGTATTGTATTTTGACAGACCAGCTAGATCTACTGTCTCTATTATGTTTTGACAGACCAGCTCGATCTACTGTCTCTATTACATTATGACAGACCAGCTAGATCTACTGTCTGTATTGTATTTTGACAGAACAGCGAGATCTACTGTCGCTTTTATAACATGACAGTCCAGCTAGATCTACTGTCTCTATTATGTTTTGACAGACCAGCTAGATCTACTGTCTCTATTACATTATGACAGACCACCTCGATCTACTGTCTGTATTGTATTTTGACAGACCAGCTCGATCTACTGTCTCTATTGTATTATAACAGACCAGCGAGTTCTACTGTCGCTTTTATAACATGACAGTCCAGCTAGATCTACTGTCTCTAGTATGTTTTGACAGACCAGCTAGATCTACTGTCTCTATTACATTATGTCAGACCAGCTCGATCTACTGTCTGTATTGTATTTTGACAGACCAGCTCGATCTACTGTCTCTATTATGTTTTGACAGACCAGCTCGATCTACTGTCTCTATTACATTATGACAGACCAGCTCGATCTACTGTCTGTATTGTATTTTGACAGACCAGCTAGATCTACTGTCTCTATTATGTTTTGACAGACCAGCTCGATCTACTGTCTCTATTACATTATGACAGACCAGCTCGATCTACTGTCTGTATTGTATTTTGACAGACCAGCTCGATCTACTGTCTCTATTGTATTATGACAGACCAGCTAGATCTACTGTCTCTATTGTATTATGACAGACCATCTATATCTACTGTCTCTATTGTATTATGACAGACCAGCTAGATGTACTGTCTCTATTATAACATGACAGACCAGCTAGATCTACGGTCTCTATTATATTATGACAGACCAGCTAGATCTACTGTCGCTTTTATAACATGACAGTCCAGTCAGATCTACTGTCTCTATTATGTTTTGACAGACCAGCTAGATCTACTGTCTGTATTGTATTTTGACAGACCAGCTAGATCTACTGTCTCTGTCTTTATTACATTATGACAGACCAGCTAGATCTACTGTCACTTTTATAATATGACAGTCCAGCTAGATCTGATGTCTCTATTATATTATGACAGACCAGCTAGATCTACTGTCTCTATTATGTTTTGACAGACCAGCTAGATCTACTGTCTCTATTACATTTTGACAGACTAGCTTGATCTACTGTCTGTATTGTATTTTGACAGACCAGCTAGATCTACAGTCTCTATTGTATTTTGACAGACCAGCTAGATCTACTGTCTCTGTCTTTATTACATTATGACAAACCAGCTAGATCTACTGTCGCTTTTATAATATGACAGTCCAGCTAGGTCTGCTGTCTCTATTATATTATGACAGACCAGCTAGATCTACTGTCTCTGTCTCTATTATATTATGACAGACCAGCTAGATCTACTGTCTCTATTGTATTATGACAGACCAGCTAGATCTACTGTCTCTATTGTATTTTGACTGACCAGCTAGGTCTACTGTCTCTATTACATTATGACAGACCAGCTAGATCTACTGTCTGTATTGTATTTTGACAGACCAGCTAGATCTACTGTCTGTATTGTATTTTGACAGACCAGCTCGATCTACTGTCTGTATTGTATTTTGACAGACCAGCTCGATCTACTGTCTCTATTGTATTATGACAGACCAGCTAGATCTACTGTCTCTATTGTATTATGACAGACCATCTATATCTACTGTCTCTATTGTATTATGACAGACCAGCTAGATGTACTGTCTCTATTATAACATGACAGACCAGCTAGATCTACGGTCTCTATTATATTATGACAGACCAGCTAGATCTACTGTCTCTGTCTCTATTATATTATGACAGACCAGCTAGATCTACTGTCTCTATTGTATTATGACAGACCAGCTAGATCTACTGTCTCTATTGTATTTTGACTGACCAGCTAGGTCTACTGTCTCTATTACATTATGACAGACCAGCTAGATCTACTGTCTGTATTGTATTTTGACAGACCAGCTAGATCTACTGTCTGTATTGTATTTTGACAGACCAGCTCGATCTACTGTCTGTATTGTATTTTGACAGACCAGCTCGATCTACTGTCTCTATTGTATTATGACAGACCAGCTAGATCTACTGTCTCTATTGTATTATGACAGACCATCTATATCTACTGTCTCTATTGTATTATGACAGACCAGCTAGATCTACTGTCTCTGTCTTTATTACATTATGACAAACCAGCTAGATCTACTGTCGCTTTTATAATATGACAGTCCAGCTAGGTCTGCTGTCTCTATTATATTATGACAGACCAGCTAGATCTACTGTCTCTGTCTCTATTATATTATGACAGACCAGCTAGATCTACTGTCTCTATTGTATTATGACAGACCAGCTAGATCTACTGTCTCTATTGTATTTTGACTGACCAGCTAGGTCTACTGTCTCTATTACATTATGACAGACCAGCTAGATCTACTGTCTGTATTGTATTTTGACAGACCAGCTAGATCTACTGTCTGTATTGTATTTTGACAGACCAGCTCGATCTACTGTCTGTATTGTATTTTGACAGACCAGCTAGATCTACTGTCTCTATTGTATTATGACAGACCAGCTAGATCTACTGTCTCTATTGTATTATGACAGACCATCTATATCTACTGTCTCTATTGTATTATGACAGACCAGCTAGATGTACTGTCTCTATTATAACATGACAGACCAGCTAGATCTACGTCTCTATTATATTATGACAGACCAGCTAGATCTACTGTCTCTGTCTCTATTATATTATGACAGACCAGCTAGATCTACTGTCTCTATTGTATTATGACAGACCAGCTAGATCTACTGTCTCTATTGTATTTTGACAGACCAGCTAGGTCTACTGTCTCTATTACATTATGACAGACCAGCTAGATCTACTGTCTGTATTGTATTTTGACAGACCAGCTAGATCTACTGTCTCTATTGTATTTGACAGACCAGCTCGATCTACTGTCTGTATTGTATTTTGACAGACCAGCTAGATCTACTGTCTGTATTGTATTATGACAGACCAGCTAGATCTACTGTCTCTATTGTATTATGACAGACCAGCTATATCTACTGTCTCTATTGTATTATGACAGACCAGCTAGATGTACTGTCTGTATTATAACTTGACAGACCAGCTAGATCTACTGTCTCTATTATATTATGACAGACCAGCTAGATCTACTGTCTGTATTGTATTTGACAGACCAGCTAGATCTTCTGTCTCTATTGTATTTTGACTGACCAGCTAGGTCTACTGTCTCTATTACATTATGACAGACCAGCTAGATCTACTGTCTCTATTGTATTTTGACAGACCAGCTAGATCTACTGTCTCTGTCTTTATTACATTATGACAGACCAGCTTGATCTACTGTCGCTTTTATAATATGACAGTCCAGCTAGATCTGCTGTATCTATTATATTATGACAGACCAGCTAGATCTACTGTCTCTATTATGTTTTGACAGACTAGCTAGATCTACTGTCTCTATTGTATTATGACAGACCAGCTAGATCTACTGTCTCTATTGTATTTTGACAGACCAGCTAGGTCTACTGTCTCTATTACATTATGACAGACCAGCTAGATCTACTGTCTGTATTGTGTTTTGACAGACCAGCTAGATCTACTGTCTGTATTGTATTTTGACAGACCAGCTCGATCTACTGTCTGTATTGTATTTTGACAGACCAGCTCGATCTACTGTCTCTATTACATTATGACAGACCAGCTAGATCTACTGTCTCTATTGTATTATGACAGACCAGCTATATCTACTGTCTCTTTTGTATTATGACAGACCAGCTAGATGTACTGTCTCTATTATAACATGACAGACCAGCTAGATCTACTGTCTCTATTATATTATGACAGACCAGCTAGATCTACTGTCGCTTTTATAACATGACAGTCCAGTCAGATCTACTGTCTCTATTATGTTTTGACAGACCAGCTAGATCTACTGTCTCTATTATATTGTGACAGACCAGCTAGATCTACTGTCTGTATTGTATTTTGACAGACCAGCTAGATCTACTGTCTCTGTCTTTATTACATTATGACAGACCAGCTAGATCTACTGTCGCTTTTATAATATGACAGTCCAGCTAGATCTGCTGTCTCTATTATATTATGACAGACCAGCTAGATCTACTGTCTCTATTATGTTTTGACAGACCAGCTAGATCTACTGTCTCTATTACATTTTGACAGACCAGCTTGATCTACTGTCTGTATTGTATTTTGACAGACCAGCTAGATCTACAGTCTTTATTACATTATGACAGACCAGCTAGATCTACTGTCGCTTTTATAACATGACAGTCCAGCTAGATCTACTGTCTGTATTGTATTTTGACAGACCAGCTATATCTACTGTCTCTATTTTGTTTTGACAGACCAGCTCGATCTACTGTCTCTATTACATTTTGACAGACCAGCTTGATCTACTGTCTGTATTGTAATTTGACAGACCAGCTAGATCTACTGTCTCTATTGTATTTTGACAGAACAGCTTGATCTACTGTCTCTGTCTCTATTATATTATGACAGACCAGCTAGATCTAATGTCTCTATTGTATATGACAGACCAGCTAGATCTACTGTCTCTATTGTATTTTGACAGACCAGCTCGATCTACTGTCTCTATTGTATTATGACAGACCAGCGAGATCTACTGTCTCTTTTATAACATGACAGTCCAGCTAGATCTACTGTCTCTATTATGTTTTGACAGACCAGCTAGATCTACTGTCTCTATTACATTATGACAGACCAGCTAGATCTACTGTCTCTATTGTATTTTGACAGACCAGCTCGATCTACTGTCTCTATTACATTATGACAGACCAGCTAGATCTACTGTCTGTATTGTATTTTGACAGACCAGCTCGATCTACTGTCTCTATTGTATTATGACAGACCAGCTAGATCTACTCTGTCTATTGTATTAACAGACCAGCTAGATCTGCTGTCTTTATTGTATTATGACAGACCAGCTAGATCTACTGTCTGTATTGTATTTTGACAGACCAGCTAGATCTACTGTCTCTATTGTATTTGACAGACCAGCTAGATCTACTGTCTCTGTCTCTATTATATTATGACAGACCAGCTAGATCTACTGTCTCTATTGTATTATGACAGACCAGCTAGATCTACTGTCTCTATTGTATTTTGACAGACCAGCTAGATCTACTGTCTCTATTACATTATGACAGACCAGCTAGATCTACTGTCTGTATTGTATTTTGACAGACCAGCTAGATCTACTGTCTTTATTACATTATGACAGACCAGCTAGATCTACTGTCGCTATTTATAACATGACAGTCCAGCTAGATCTACTGTCTGTATTGTATTTTGACAGACCAGCTAGATCTACTGTCTGTATTGTATTTTGACAGACCAGCTAGATCTACTGTCTTTATTGTATTATGACAGACCAGCTAGATCTACTGTCTCTATTATAACATGACAGTCCAGCTAGATCTACTGTCTGTATTGTATTTTGACAGACCAGCTAGATCTACTGTCTGTATTGTATTTTGACAGACCAGCTAGATCTACTGTCTGTATTGTATTTGACAGACCAGCTCGATCTACTGTCTCTATTGTATTATGACAGACCAGCTAGATCTACTGTCTCTATTGTATTATGACAGACCATCTATATCTACTGTCTCTATTGTATTATGACAGACCAGCTAGATGAACTGTCTCTATTATAACATGACAGACCAGCTAGATCTACGGTCTCTATTATATTATGACAGACCAGCTAGATCTACTGTCGCTTTTATAACATGACAGTCCAGTCAGATCTACTGTCTCTATTATGTTTTGACAGACCAGCTAGATCTACTGTCTGTATTGTATTTTGACAGACCAGCTAGATCTACTGTCTCTGTCTTTATTACATTATGACAGACCAGCTAGATCTACTGTCGCTTTTATAATATGACAGTCCAGCTAGATCTGCTGTCTCTATTATATTATGACAGACCAGCTAGATCTACTGTCTGTATTGTATTTTGACAGACCAGCTCGATCTACTGTCTCTATTGTATTATGACAGACCAGCTCGATCTACTGTCTCCATTGTATTATGACAGACCAGCTAGATCTGCTGTCTTTATTATATTCTGACAGACCAGCTAGATCTACTGTCTGTATTGTATTTTGACAGACCAGCTAGATCTACTGTCTCTATTATGTTTTGACAGACCAGCTCGATCTACTGTCTCTATTACATTATGACAGACCAGCTCGATCTACTGTCTGTATTGTATTTTGACAGACCAGCTCGATCTACTGTCTCTATTGTATTATGACAGACCAGCTAGATCTACTGTCTCTATTATATTATGACAGACCATCTATATCTACTGTCTCTATTGTATTATGACAGACCAGCTAGATCTACTGTCTCTATTATAACATGACAGACCAGCTAGATCTACTGTCTCTATTGTATTATGACAGACCAGCTTGATCTACTGTCTCTATTATAACATGACAGACCAGCTTGATCTACTGTCTGTATTGTATTTTGACAGACCAGCTCGATCTACTGTCTCTATTGTATTATGACAGACCAGCTAGATCTACTGTCTCTATTGTATTATGACAGACCAGCTAGATCTGCTGTCTTTATTATATTATGACAGACCAGCTAGATCTACTGTCTGTATTGTATTTTGACAGACCAGCTAGATCTACTGTCTCTATTATGTCTTGACAGACCAGCTCGATCTACTGTCTCTATTGTATTATGACAGACCATCTATATCTACTGTCTCTATTGTATTATGACAGACCAGCTAGATCTACTGTCTCTATTATAACATGACAGACCAGCTAGATCTACGGTCTCTATTATATTATGACAGACCAGCTAGATCTACTGTCTCTATTATAACATGACAGACCAGCTCAGATCTACTGTCTCTATTATGTTTTGACAGACCAGCTAGATCTACTGTCTCTATTACATTATGACAGACCAGCTAGATCTACTGTCTGTATTGTATTTTGACAGACCAGCTAGATCTACTGTCTCTGTCTTTATTACATTATGACAGACCAGCTAGATCTACTGTCACTTTTATAATATGACAGTCCAGCTAGATCTGCTGTCTCTATTATATTATGACAGACCAGCTAGATCTACTGTCACTTTTATAATATGACAGTCCAGCTAGATCTGCTGTCTCTATTATATTATGACAGACCAGCTAGATCTACTGTCTCTGTCTCTATTATATTATGACAGACCAGCTAGATCTACTGTCTCTATTGTATTATGACAGACCAGCTAGATCTACTGTCTGTATTGTATTTTGACAGACCAGCTAGATCTACTGTCTCTATTACATTATGACAGACCAGCTAGATCTACTGTCTCTATTGTATTTTGACAGATCAGCTAGGTCTACTGTCTCTATTACATTTTGACAGACCAGCTAGATCTACTGTCTGTATTGTATTTTGACAGACCAGCTAGATCTACTGTCTCTATTGTATTATGACAGACCACCTAGATCTGCTGTCTTTATTATATTATGACAGACCAGCGAGATCTACGGTCTCTATTATATTATGACAGACCATCTATATCTACTGTCTCTATTGTATTATGACAGACCAGCTAGATCTACTGTCTCTATTATAACATGACAGACCAGCTAGATCTACTGTCTCTATTATATTATGACAGACCAGCTAGATCTACTGTCTCTATTGTATTATGACCGACCAGCTAGATCTACTGTCTCTATTGTATTTTGACAGACCAGCTCGATCTACTGTCTCTATTGTATTATGACAGACATGCGAGATCTACTGTCTCTATTGTATTATGACAGACCAGCTAGATCTGCTGTCTTTATTATATTATGACAGACCAGCTAGATCTACTGTCTGTATTGTATTTTGACAGACCAGCTAGATCTACTGTCTCTATTATGTTTTGACAGACCAGCTCGATCTACTGTCTCTATTACATT
Source organism: Oncorhynchus keta (assembly GCF_023373465.1). NCBI lineage: Eukaryota > Metazoa > Chordata > Actinopteri > Salmoniformes > Salmonidae > Oncorhynchus > Oncorhynchus keta. The sequence goes on along the minus strand of NW_026285304.1, from coordinate 14,971 downwards.
ATGACAGACCAGCTCGATCTACTGTCTGTATTGTATTTTGACAGACCAGCTAGATCTACTGTCTCTGTCTTTATTACATTATGACAGACCAGCTAGATCTACTGTCACTTTTATAATATGACAGTCCAGCTAGATCTGCTGTCTCTATTACATTATGACAGACCAGCTAGATCTACTGTCTCTGTCTCTATTATATTATGACAGACCAGCTAGATCTACTGTCTCTATTGTATTATGACAGACCAGCTAGATCTACTGTCTCTATTATATTATGACAGACCAGCTAGATCTACTGTCTCTATTGTATTATGACAGACCAGCTAGATCTACTGTCTCTATTATATTATGACAGACCAGCTAGATCTACTGTCTCTATTGTATTATGACAGACCAGCTAGATCTACTGTCTCTATTGTATTATGACAGACCAGCTAGATCTACTGTCTCTATTGTATTATGACAGACCAGCTAGATCTGCTGTCTTTATTATATTATGACAGACCAGCTAGATCTACTGTCTGTATTGTATTTTGACAGACCAGCTAGATCTACTGTCTCTATTATGTCTTGACAGACCAGCTCGATCTACTGTCTCTATTGTATTATGACAGACCATCTATATCTACTGTCTCTATTGTATTATGACAGACCAGCTAGATGTACTGTCTCTATTATAACATGACAGACCAGCTAGATCTACGGTCTCTATTATATTATGACAGAACAGCTAGATACTGCTAGATCTACTGTCTCTATTGTATTTTGACAGATCAGCTAGGTCTACTGTCTCTATTACATTTTGACAGACCAGCTAGATCTACTGTCTGTATTGAATTTTGACAGACCAGCTCGATCTACTGTCTCTGTCTTTATTACATTATGACAGACCAGCTAGATCTGCTGTCACTTTTATAATATGACAGTCCAGCTAGATCTGCTGTCTTTATTACATTATGACAGACCAGCTAGATCTACTGTCACTTTTATAATATGACAGTCCAGCTAGATCTGCTGTCTCTATTATATTATGACAGACCAGCTAGATCTACTGTCTCTGTCTCTATTATATTATGACAGACCAGCTAGATCTACTGTCTCTATTGTATTATGACAGACCAGCTAGATCTACTGTCTCTATTGTATTTTGACAGACCAGCTAGGTCTACTGTCTCTATTACATTATGACAGACCAGCTAGATCTACTGTCTCTATTGTATTTTGACAGATCAGCTAGGTCTACTGTCTCTATTACATTTTGACAGACCAGCTAGATCTACTGTCTGTATTGAATTTTGACAGACCAGCTCGATCTACTGTCTCTATTGTATTATGACAGACCAGCTAGATCTGCTGTCTTTATTATATTATGACAGACCAGCTAGATCTACTGTCTCTATTATATTATGACAGACCATCTATATCTACTGTCTCTATTGTATTATGACAGACCAGCTAGATCTACTGTCTCTATTATAACATGACAGACCAGCTAGATCTACTGTCTCTATTATATTATGACAGACCATCTATATCTACTGTCTCTATTGTATTATGACAGACCAGCTAGATCTACTGTCTCTATTGTATTTTGACAGACCAGCTATATCTACTGTCTCTATTGTATTATGACAGACCAGCTAGATGTACTGTCTCTATTATATTATGACAGACCAGCTAGATCTACTGTCTCTATTATATTATGACAGACCAGCTAGATCTACTGTCTGTATTGTATTTTGACAGACCAGCTAGATCTACTGTCTCTATTATGTTTTGACAGACCAGCTCGATCTACTGTCTCTATTACATTATGACAGACCAGCTAGATCTACTGTCTGTATTGTATTTTGACAGACCAGCTAGATCTACTGTCTCTGTCTTTATTACATTATGACAGACCAGCTAGATCTACTGTCACTTTTATAATATGACAGTCCAGCTAGATCTGCTGTCTCTATTATATTATGACAGACCAGCTAGATCTACTGTCTCTGTCTCTATTATATTATGACAGACCAGCTAGATCTACTGTCTCTATTGTATTATGACAGACCAGCTAGATCTACTGTCTCTATTATATTATGACAGACCAGCTAGATCTACTGTCTGTATTGTATTTTGACAGACCAGCTAGATCTACTGTCTCTATTATGTCTTGACAGACCAGCTCGATCTACTGTCTCTATTGTATTATGACAGACCATCTATATCTACTGTCTCTATTGTATTATGACAGACCAGCTAGATGTACTGTCTCTATTATAACATGACAGACCAGCTAGATCTACGGTCTCTATTATATTATGACAGAACAGCTAGATCTACTGTCGCTTTTATAACATGACAGTCCAGTCAGATCTACTGTCTCTATTATGTTTTGACAGACCAGCTAGATCTACTGTCTCTATTACATTATGACAGACCAGCTAGATCTACTGTCTGTATTGTATTTTGACAGACCAGCTAGATCTACTGTCTCTGTCTTTATTACATTATGACAGACCAGCTAGATCTACTGTCACTTTTATAATATGACAGTCCAGCTAGATCTGCTGTCTTTATTACATTATGACAGACCAGCTAGATCTACTGTCACTTTTATAATATGACAGTCCAGCTAGATCTGCTGTCTCTATTATATTATGACAGACCAGCTAGATCTACTGTCTCTGTCTCTATTATATTATGACAGACCAGCTAGATCTACTGTCTCTATTGTATTATGACAGACCAGCTAGATCTACTGTCTCTATTGTATTTTGACAGACCAGCTAGGTCTACTGTCTCTATTACATTATGACAGACCAGCTAGATCTACTGTCTCTATTGTATTTTGACAGATCAGCTAGATCTACTGTCTCCATTACATTTTGACAGACCAGCTAGATCTACTGTCTGTATTGAATTTTGACAGACCAGCTCGATCTACTGTCTCTATTGTATTATGACAGACCAGCTAGATCTGCTGTCTTTATTATATTATGACAGACCAGCGAGATCTACGGTCTCTATTATATTATGACAGACCATCTATATCTACTGTCTCTATTGTATTATGACAGACCAGCTAGATCTACTGTCTCTATTATAACATGACAGACCAGCTAGATCTACTGTCTCTATTATATTATGACAGACCATCTATATCTACTGTCTCTATTGTATTATGACAGACCAGCTCGATCTACTGTCTGTATTGTATTTTGACAGACCAGCTCGATCTACTGTCTCTATTGTATTATGACAGACCAGCTAGATCTACTGTCTCTATTGTATTATGACAGACCAGCTAGATCTACTGTCTTTATTATATTATGACAGACCAGCTAGATCTACTGTCTGTATTGTATTTTGACAGACCAGCTAGATCTACTGTCTCTATTATGTTTTGACAGACCAGCTCGATCTACTGTCTCTATTACATTATGACAGACCAGCTCGATCTACTGTCTGTATTGTATTTTGACAGACCAGCTCGATCTACTGTCTCTATTGTATTATGACAGACCAGCTAGATCTACTGTCTCTATTGTATTATGACAGACCAGCTAGATGTACTGTCTCTATTATAACATGACAGACCAGCTAGCTCTACGGTCTCTATTATATTATGACAGACCAGCTAGATCTACTGTCGCTTTTATAACATGACAGTCCAGTCAGATCTACTGTCTCTATTATGTTTTGACAGACCAGCTAGATCTACTGTCTCTATTACATTATGACAGACCAGCTAGATCTACTGTCACTTTTATAATATGACAGTCCAGCTAGATCTGCTGTCTCTATTATATTATGACAGACCAGCTAGATCTACTGTCTCTATTATGTTTTGACAGACCAGCTAGATCTACTGTCTCTATTACATTTTGACAGACCAGCTTGATCTACTGTCTGTATTGTATTTTGACAGACCAGCTAGATCTACAGTCTCTATTGTATTTTGACAGACCAGCTAGATCTACTGTCTCTGTCTTTATTACATTATGACAGACCGGCTAGATCTACTGTCGCTTTTATAATATGACAGTCCAGCTAGGTCTGCTGTCTCTATTATATTATGACAGACCAGCTAGATCTACTGTCTCTGTCTCTATTATATTATGACAGACCAGCTAGATCTACTGTCTCTATTGTATTATGACAGACCAGCTAGATCTACTGTCTCTATTGTATTTTGACAGACCAGCTAGGTCTACTGTCTCTATTACATTTTGACAGACCAGCTAGATCTACTGTCTGTATTGAATTTTGACAGACCAGCTCGATCTACTGTCTCTATTGTATTATGACAGACCAGCTAGATCTGCTGTCTTTATTATATTATGACAGACCAGCGAGATCTACGGTCTCTATTATATTATGACAGACCATCTATATCTACTGTCTCTATTGTATTATGACAGACCAGCTTGATCTACTGTCTCTATTATAACATGACAGACCAGCTCGATCTACTTTCTGTATTGTATTTGACAGACCAGCTAGATCTACTGTCTCTATTGTATTATGACAGACCAGCTAGATCTACTGTCTTTATTATATTATGACAGACCAGCTAGATCTACTGTCTGTATTGTATTTGACAGACCAGCTAGATCTACTGTCTCTATTATGTCTTGACAGACCAGCTAGATCTACTGTCTCTATTACATTATGACAGACCAGCTCGATCTACTGTCTGTATTGTATTTTGACAGACCAGCTAGATCTACTGTCTCTATTGTATTATGACAGACCAGCTAGATCTACTGTCTCTATTATAACATGACAGACCATCTATATCTACTGTCTCTATTGTATTATGACAGACCAGCTAGATGTACTGTCTCTATTATAACATGACAGACCAGCTAGATCTACTGTCTCTATTATATTATGACAGACCAGCTAGATCTACTGTCTCTTTTATAACATGACAGTCCAGTCAGATCTACTGTCTCTATTATGTTTTGACAGACCAGCTAGATCTACTGTCTTTATTACATTATGACAGACCAGCTAGATCTACTGTCTGTATTGTATTTTGACAGACCAGCTAGATCTACTGTCTCTATTACATTATGACAGACCAGCTAGATCTACTGTCGCTTTTATAATATGACAGTCCAGCTAGATCTGCTGTCTCTATTATATTATGACAGACCAGCTAGATCTACTGTCTCTGTCTCTATTATATTATGACAGACCAGCTAGATCTACTGTCTCTATTGTATTATGACAGACCAGCTAGATCTACTGTCTCTATTGTATTTTGACAGACCAGCTAGGTCTACTGTCTCTATTACATTATGACAGACCAGCTAGTTCTACTGTCTCTATTGTATTTTGACAGATCAGCTAGGTCTACTGTCTCTATTACATTTTGACAGACCAGCTAGATCTACTGTCTGTATTGAATTTTGACAGACCAGCTAGATCTACTGTCTCTATTGTATTATGACAGACCAGCTAGATCTGCTGTCTTTATTATATTATGACAGACCAGCTAGATCTACTGTCTCTATTATATTATGACAGACCATCTATATCTACTGTCTCTATTGTATTATGACAGACCAGCTAGATCTACTGTCTCTATTATAACATGACAGACCAGCTAGATCTACTGTCTCTATTATATTATGACAGACCATCTATATCTACTGTCTCTATTGTATTATGACAGACCAGCTCGATCTACTGTCTGTATTGTATTTTGACAGACCAGCTAGATCTACTGTCTCTATTGTATTATGACAGACCAGCTAGATCTACTGTCTCTATTGTATTATGACAGACCAGCTAGATCTGCTGTCTTTATTATATTATGACAGACCAGCTAGATCTACTGTCTGTATTGTATTTTGACAGACCAGCTAGATCTACTGTCTCTATTGTATTATGACAGACCAGCTAGATGTACTGTCTCTATTATAACATGACAGACCAGCTAGATCTACGGTCTCTATTATATTATGACAGACCAGCTAGATCTACTGTCGCTTTTATAACATGACAGTCCAGTCAGATCTACTGTCTCTATTATGTTTTGACAGACCAGCTAGATCTACTGTCTCTATTACATTATGACAGACCAGCTAGATCTACTGTCTGTATTGTATTTTGACAGACCAGCTAGATCTACTGTCTCTGTATTTATTACATTATGACAGACCAGCTAGATCTACTGTCACTTTTATAATATGACAGTCCAGCTAGATCTGCTGTCTCTATTATATTATGACAGACCAGCTAGATCTACTGTCTCTATTATGTTTTGACAGACCAGCTAGATCTACTGTCTCTATTACATTTTGACAGACCAGCTTGATCTACTGTCTGTATTGTATTTTGACAGACCAGCTAGATCTACAGTCTCTATTGTATTTTGACAGACCAGCTAGATCTACTGTCTCTATTTTATTATTATGACAGACCAGCTAGATCTACTGTCGCTTTTATAATATGACAGACCAGCTAGGTCTGCTGTCTCTATTATATTATGACAGACCAGCTAGATCTACTGTCTCTGTCTCTATTATATGACAGACCAGCTAGATCTGCTGTCTCTATTATATTATGACAGACCAGCTAGATCTACTGTCTCTATTATGTTTTGACAGACCAGCTAGATCTACTGTCTCTATTACATTTTGACAGACCAGCTTGGTCTACTGTCTCTATTGTATTTTGACAGACCAGCTAGGTCTACTGTCTCTATTACATTTTGACAGACCAGCTAGATCTACTGTCTGTATTGAATTTTGACAGACCAGCTAGATCTACTGTCTCTATTATAACATGACAGACCAGCTAGATCTACTGTCTCTATTATATTATGACAGACCAGCTAGATCTACGGTCTCTATTATATAATGACAGACCATCTATATCTACTGTCTCTATTGTATTATGACAGACCAGCTTGATCTACTGTCTCTATTATAACATGACAGACCAGCTAGATCTACTGTCTCTATTGTATTATGACAGACCAGCTAGATCTACTGTCTCTATTGTATTTTGACAGACCAGCTAGATCTACTCTACTGTCTCTATTATATTATGACAGACCAGCTAGATCTACTGTCTCTATTGTATTTTGACAGACCAGCTAGATCTACTGTCTCTATTATATTTTGACAGACCAGCTAGATCTACTGTCTCTATTATATTTTGACAGACCAGCTATATCTACTGTCTCTATTGTATTATGACAGACCAGCTAGATCTGCTGTCTTTATTATATTATGACAGACCAGCTAGATCTACTGTCTGTATTATATTATGACAGACCAGCTAGATCTACTGTCTCTATTATGTTTTGACAGACCAGCTCGATCTACTGTCTCTATTACATTATGACAGACCAGCTCGATATACTGTCTGTATTGTATTTTGACAGACCAGCTCGATCTACTGTCTCTATTGTATTATGACAGACCAGCTAGATATACTGTCTCTATTGTATTATGACAGACCAGCTAGATCTACTGTCTCTATTATAACATGACAGACCAGCTAGATCTGCTGTCTCTATTATATTATGACAGACCAGCTAGATCTACTGTCTCTATTATATTATGACAGACCAGCTAGATCTACTGTCTCTATTATGTTTTGACAGACCAGCTAGATCTACTGTCTCTATTACATTATGACAGACCAGCTAGATCTACTGTCTGTATTGTATTTTGACAGACCAGCTAGATCTACTGTCTCTGTCTTTATTACATTATGACAGACCAGCTAGATCTACTGTCACTTTTATAATATGACAGTCCAGCTAGATCTGCTGTCTCTATTATATTATGACAGACCAGCTAGATCTACTGTCTCTGTCTATATTATATTATGACAGACCAGCTAGATCTACTGTCTGTATTGTATTTTGACAGACCAGCTAGATCTACTGTCTCTATTATGTTTTGACAGGCCAGCTCGATCTACTGTCTGTATTGTATTTTGACAGACCAGCTCGATCTACTGTCTCTATTGTATTATGACAGACCATCTATATCTACTGTCTCTATTGTATTATGACAGACCAGCTAGATGTACTGTCTCTATTATAACATGACAGACCAGCTAGATCTACGGTCTCTATTATATTATGACAGACCAGCTAGATCTACTGTCTCTTTTATAACATGACAGTCCAGCTCAGATCTACTGTCTCTATTATGTTTGACAGACCAGCTAGATCTACTGTCTCTATTACATTATGACAGACCAGCTAGATCTACTGTCTGTATTGTATTTTGACAGACCAGCTAGATCTACTGTCTCTGTCTTTATTACATTATGACAGACCAGCTAGATCTACTGTCACTTTATAATATGACAGTCCAGCTAGATCTGCTGTCTCTATTATATTATGACAGACCAGCTAGATCTACTGTCTCTTTTATTATATGACAGACCAGCTAGATCTACTGTCTCTATTGTATTATGACAGACCAGCTAGATCTACTGTCTCTATTGTATTTTGACAGACCAGCTAGGTCTACTGTCTCTATTACATTATGACAGACCAGCTAGATCTACTGTCTCTATTGTATTTTGACAGACCAGCTAGATCTACTGTCTCTATTATAACATGACAGACCAGCTAGATCTACTGTCTCTATTATATTATGACAGACCATCTATATCTACTGTCTCTATTGTATTATGACAGACCAGCTAGATCTACTGTCTCTATTGTATTATGACAGACCAGCTAGATCTACGGTCTCTATTATATTATGACAGACCAGCTATATCTACTGTCTCTATTGTATTATGACAGACCAGCTAGATCTACTGTCTCTATTATATTATGACAGACCAGCTAGATCTACTGTCTCTATTGTATTTTGACAGACCAGCTAGATCTACTGTCTCTATTATATTATGACAGACCAGCTAGATCTACTGTCTCTATTATATTATGACAGACCAGCTAGATCTACTGTCTCTATTGTATTTTGACAGACCAGCTAGATCTACTGTCTCTATTATATTTTGACAGACCAGCTAGATCTACTGTCTCTATTGTATTATGACAGACCAGCTAGATCTACTGTCTCTATTGTATTATGACAGACCAGCTAGATCTACTGTCTCTATTGTATTATGACAGACCAGCTAGATCTACTGTCTCTATTGTATTTTGACAGACCAGCTAGATCTACTGTCTCTATTATATTATGACAGACCAGCTAGATCTACTGTCTCTATTATAACATGACAGACCAGCTAGATCTACGGTCTCTATTATATTATGACAGACCAGCTAGATCTACTGTCTCTATTATATTATGACAGACCAGCTAGATCTACTGTCTCTATTGTATTTGACAGACCAGCTAGATCTACTGTCTCTATTGTATTTTGACAGACCAGCTAGATCTACTGTCTCTGTCTTTATTACATTATGACAGACCAGCTAGATCTACTGTCACTTTTATAACATGACAGTCCAGCTAGATCTACTGTCTCTATTATATTATGACAGACCAGCTAGATCTACTGTCTCTATTATGTTTGACAGACCAGCTAGATCTACTGTCTCTATTATATTTTGACAGACCAGCTAGATCTACTGTCTCTATTATATTATGACAGACCAGCTAGATCTACTGTCTCTATTGTATTTTGACAGACCAGCTAGATCTACTGTCTCTATTACATTATGACAGACCAGCTTGATCTACTGTCGTATTGTATTATGACAGACCAGCTAGATCTACTGTCTCTATTATATTTTGACAGACCAGCTAGATCTACTGTCTCTGTCTCTATTATATTATGACAGACCAGCTAGATCTACTGTCTCTATTGTATTATGACAGACCAGCTAGATCTACTGTCTCTATTGTATTTTGACAGACCAGCTAGATCTACTGTCTCTATTATATTATGACAGACCAGCTAGATCTACTGTCTCTATTGTATTTTGACAGACCAGCTAGAGTCTACTGTCTCTATTATTTTGACAGACCAGCTAGATCTACTGTCTGTATTGAATTTTGACAGACCAGCTCGATCTACTGTCTCTATTGTATTATGACAGACCAGCTAGATCTGCTGTCTTTATTATATTATGACAGACCAGCGAGATCTACGGTCTCTATTATATTATGACAGACCATCTATATCTACTGTCTCTATTGTATTATGACAGACCAGCTAGATCTACTGTCTCTATTATATTATGACAGACCATCTATATCTACTGTCTCTATTGTATTGTGGCAGACCAGCTAGATCTACTGTCTCTATTGTATTATGACAGACCAGCTAGATCTACTGTCTCTATTATATTATGACAGACCATCTATATCTACCGTCTCTATTGTATTGTGACAGACCAGCTAGATCTACTGTCTCTATTGTATTATGACAGACCAGCTAGATCTACTGTCTTTATTATATTATGACAGACCAGCTAGATCTACTGTCTGTATTGTATTTTGACAGACCAGCTAGATCTACTGTCTCTATTATGTTTTGACAGACCAGCTAGATCTACTGTCTCTATTACATTATGACAGACCAGCTAGATCTACTGTCTGTATTGTATTTTGACAGACCAGCTAGATCTACTGTCTCTATTGTATTATGACAGACCAGCTAGATCTACTGTCTCTATTGTATTATGACAGACCATCTATATCTACTGTCTCTATTGTATTATGACAGACCAGCTAGATCTACTGTCTCTATTATATTATGACAGACCAGCTAGATCTACGGTCTCTATTATATTATGACAGACCAGCTAGATCTACTGTCTCTATTGTATTTTGACAGACCAGCTAGATCTACTGTCTCTGTTATATTACATTATGACAGACCAGCTAGATCTACTGTCACTTTTATAATATGACAGTCCAGCTAGATCTGCTGTCTCTATTATATTATGACAGACCAGCTAGATCTACTGTCTCTGTCTCTATTATATTATGACAGACCAGCTAGATCTACTGTCTCTATTGTATTATGACAGACCAGCTAGATCTACTGTCTCTATTGTATTATGACAGACCAGCTAGATCTACTGTCTCTATTGTATTATGACAGACCAGCTAGATCTACTGTCTCTATTATAATATGACAGACCAGCTAGATCTACTGTCTCTATTATATTATGACAGACCATCTATATCTACTGTCTCTATTGTATTATGACAGACCAGCTAGATCTACTGTCTCTATTATAACATGACAGACCAGCTAGATCTACTGTCTCTATTATATTATGACAGACCATCTATATCTACTGTCTCTATTATATTATGACAGACCAGCTAGATCTACTGTCTCTTTTATAACATGACAGACCAGCAGATCTACTGTCTCTATTATGTTTTGACAGACCAGCTAGATCTACTGTCTGTATTGTATTTTGACAGACCAGCTAGATCTACAGTCTCTATTGTATTTTGACAGACCAGCTAGATCTACTGTCTCTGTCTTTATTACATTATGACAGACCAGCTTGATCTACTGTCTCTTTTATAATATGACAGTCCAGCTAGATCTGCTGTCTCTATTATATTATGACAGACCAGCTAGATCTACTGTCTCTGTCTCTATTATATTATGACAGACCAGCTAGATCTACTGTCTCTATTGTATTATGACAGACCAGCTAGATCTACTGTCTCTATTGTATTTTGACAGACCAGCTAGATCTACTGTCTCTATTACATTTTGACAGACCAGCTAGATCTACTGTCTGTATTGTATTTTGACAGACCAGCTCGATCTACTGTCTCTATTGTATTATGACAGACCAGTTAGATCTGCTGTCTTTATTATATTATGACAGACCAGCTAGATCTACTGTCTCTATTATATTATGACAGACCATCTATATCTACTGTCTCTATTGTATTATGACAGACCAGCTAGATCTACTGTCTCTATTGTATTATGACAGACCAGCTAGATCTACGGTCTCTATTATATAATGACAGACCATCTATATCTACTGTCTCTATTGTATTATGACAGACCAGCTTGATCTACTGTCTCTATTGTATTATGACAGACCAGCTAGATCTACTGTCTCTATTGTATTATGACAGACCAGCTAGATCTACTGTCTCTATTATAACATGACAGACCAGCTAGATCTACTGTCTCTATTATATTATGACAGACCATCTATATCTACTGTCTCTATTGTATTATGACAGACCAGCTAGATCTACTGTCGCTTTTATAACATGACAGTCCAGTCAGATCTACTGTCTCTATTATATTATGACAGACCATCTATATCTACTGTCTCTATTATATTATGACAGACCAGCTAGATCTACTGTCTTTTATAACATGACAGTCCAGCAGATCTACTGTCTCTATTATGTTTTGACAGACCAGCTAGATCTACTGTCTGTATTGTATTTGACAGACCAGCCAGATCTACAGTCTCTATTGTATTTTGACAGACCAGCTAGATCTACTGTCTCTGTCTTTATTACATTATGACAGACCAGCTAGATCTACTGTCGCTTTTATAATATGACAGTCCAGCTAGATCTGCTGTCTCTATTATATTATGACAGACCAGCTAGATCTACTGTCTCTGTCTCTATTATATTATGACAGACCAGCTAGATCTACTGTCTCTATTGTATTATGACAGACCAGCTCGATCTAATGTCTCTATTGTATTTTGACAGACCAGCAAGGTCTACTGTCTCTATTACATTATGACAGACCAGCTAGATCTACTGTCTGTATTGTATTTTGACAGACCAGCTGGATCTACTGTCTCTGTTGTATTATGACAGACCAGCTAGATCTACTGTCTCTATTATATTATGACAGACCAGCTAGAGATCTACGGTCTCTATTATATTATGACAGACCATCTATATCTACTGTCTCTATTGTATTATGACAGACCAGCTAGATCTACTGTCTCTATTGTATTATGACAGACCAGCTAGATCTACGGTCTCTATTATATAATGACAGACCATCTATATCTACTGTCTCTATTGTATTATGACAGACCAGCTTGATCTACTGTCTCTATTATAACATGACAGACCAGCTAGATCTACTGTCTCTATTATATTATGACAGACCATCTATATCTAATGTCTCTATTGTATTATGACAGACCAGCTAGATCTACGGTCTCTATTATATTATGACAGACCAGCTAGATCTACTGTCTCATGACAGTCCAGCTAGATCTACTGTCTCTATTATGTTTGACAGACCAGCTAGATCTACTGTCTCTATTACATTATGACAGACCAGCTAGATCTACTGTCTGTATTGTATTTTGACAGACCAGCTAGATCTACTGTCTCTATTATGTTTTGACAGACCAGCTCGATCTACTGTCTCTATTACATTTTGACAGACCAGCTTGATCTACTGTCTGTATTGTATTTTGACAGACCAGCTAGATCTACTGTCTCTATTGTATTTTGACAGACCAGCTTGATCTACTGTCTCTGTCTCTATTATATTATGACAGACCAGCTAGGTCTACTGTCTCTATTACATTTTGACAGACCAGCTAGATCTACTGTCTGTATTGAATTTTGACAGACCAGCTCGATCTACTGTCTCTATTGTATTATGACAGACCAGCTAGATCTACTGTCTCTATTATAACATGACAGACCAGCTAGATCTACTGTCTCTATTATATTATGACAGACCAGCTAGATCTACTGTCTCTATTATATTATGACAGACCAGGGAGATCTACTGTCTCTATTACATTTTGACAGACCAGCTAGATCTACTGTTTCTATTACATTATGACATACCAGCTAGATCTACTGCTAGATCTACTGTCCCTATTACAATATGACAGACCAGCTAGATTTACTTTCTCTATTATATTATGACAGACCAGCTAGATCTGCTGTCTCTGTTATATTATGACAGACCATCTATATCTACTGTCTCTATTGTATTATGACAGACCAGCTAGATCTACTGTCTCTATTATAACATGACAGACCAGCTAGATCTACTGTCTGTATTGTATTATGACAGACCAGCTAGATCTACTGTCTCTATTGTATTTTGACAGACCAGCTAGGTCTACTGTCTCTATCTACATTATTATATTATGACAGACCAGCTAGATCTACTGTCTCTATTATAATATGACAGACCAGCTAGATCTACTGTCTCTATTGTATTATGACAGACCAGCTAGATCTACTGTCTCTATTATATATTATGACAGACCAGCTAGATCTACGGTCTCTATTATATTATGACAGACCAGCTAGATCTACTGTCTTTATTATATTATGACAGACCAGCTAGATCTACTGTCTCTATTGTGCTCTATTATGACAGACCAGCTAGATCTACTGTCTCTATTATTATGACAGACCAGCTGACAGACCAGCTAGATCTACTGTCTCTATTATATTATGACAGACCATCTATATCTACTGTCTCTATTGTATTTTGACAGACCAGCTAGATCTACTGTCTCTATTGTATTATGACAGACCAGCTAGATCTACTGTCTCTATTGTATTATGACAGACCATCTATATCTACTGTCTCTATTGTATTATGACAGACCAGCTAGATCTACTGTCTCTATTATAACATGACAGACCAGCTAGATCTACGTGTCTCTTTATATTATGACAGACCAGCTAGGTCTGCTGTCTGTATTGTATTTTGACAGACCAGCTAGATCTACTGTCTCTATTACATTATGACAGACCAGCTAGATCTACTGTCACTATAATATGACAGTCCAGCTAGATCTGCTGTCTCTGTTATTATTATGACAGACCAGCTAGATCTGCTGTCTCTGTTAATATTTTGACAGACCAGCTGGGTCTGCAATCTCTTTTACATTATGACAGACCAGCTAGATCTACTGTCTCTATTGTATTTTGACAGACCAGCTAGGTCTACTGTCTCTATTACATTTTGACAGACCAGCTAGATCTACTGTCTCTATTGCATTTTGACAGACCAGCTCGATCTACTGTCT
>NW_026285303.1:0-2804 GCF_023373465.1 Oncorhynchus keta | reverse complement strand
GATATAATGTGTGTTAACAGGAAGTGGCCCTCCAGGTCCTGACTGACTGGTTGAGCTGACTGACTGGTTGGCTGAATGACTGACTGACTGACTGACTGACTGACTGACTGACTGGCAGCTCTCCTCTAGCAGCTGTAATGGGGTAGGCAGTCAGCAGGATATAATGTGTGTTAACAGGAAGTGGCCCTCAGGTCCTGGTTGGCTACTGACTGACTGACTGACTGACTGACTGACTGACTGGCAGCTCTCCTCTAACAGCTGTAATGGGGTAGCAGTCAGCAGGATATAATATGTGTTAACAGGAAGTGGCCCTCCAGGTCTGACTGACTGACTGACTGACTGACTGACTGGCAGCTCTCCTCTAACAGCTGTAACGGGGTAGCAGTCAGCAGGGTCAGGATAACTTAACTCATATTTACTCTCCGATGACATTTCTTTGAAACGGAGGAGAAAGAAGATGAGCCTCTCCCTGCTGTTTCGGAGGCGGCAGGGTAGCCTAGTGGTTAGAGTGGAGGGCGGCAGGGTAGCCTAGTGGTTAGAGTGGAGGGGCGGCAGGTAGACTAGGTGGTTAGAGTGGAGGGGCGGCAGGGGTAGCCTAGTGGTTAGAGTGGAGGGCGGCAGGGTAGCCTAGTGGTTAGAGTGGAGGGCGGCAGGGTAGCCTAGTGGTTAGAGTGGAGGGGCGGCAGGGTAGCCTAGTGGTTAGAAGTGGAGCGGCAGGGTAGCCTAGTGGTTAGATCGTTGGACTAGTAACCGGAAGATGAGCCTCTTCCTCTCCCTGCTGTGTCACATTTAGACACCGTTTATCATTGCTGTGTGGCACCATGACTCTATGAGATAATAACAGACTCTGCCTAGCAGCATACCTGAGTACCATGACTCTATGAGATAATAACACACTCTGCACTAGCCAGCATACCTGGTACCATGACTCTATGAGATAATAACACACTCTGCCTAGCAGCATACCTGGTACCATGACTCTATGAGATAATAACACACTCTGCATAGCCAGCATACCTGGTACCATGACTCTATGAGATAATAACACACTCTGCATCACCTGGTACCATGACTCTATGAGATAATAACACACTCTGCATAGCCAACTGGTACCATGACTCTATGAGATAATAACAGACTCTGCATAGCAGCATACCTGGTACCATGACTCTATGAGATAATAACACACTCTGCATAGCCAGCATACCTGGTACCATGACTCTATGAGATAATAACACACTCTGCATACCTGACACCATGACTCTATGAGATAATAACACACTCTGCATAGCCAGCATACCTGGTACCATGACTCTATGAGATAATAACACACTCTGCATAGCCAGCATACCTGGTACCATGACTCTATGAGATAATAACACACTCTGCATACCTGGCACCATGACTCTATGAGATAATAACACACTCTGCATAGCCAGCATACCTGGTACCATGACTCTATGAGATAATAACACACTCTGCATAGCCAGCATACCTGGTACCATGACTCTATGAGATAATAACACACTCTGCATACCTGACACCATGACTCTATGAGATAATAACACACTCTGCATAGCCAGCATACCTGGCACCATGACTCTATGAGATAATAACACACTCTGCATAGCCAGCATACCTGGTACCATGACTCTATGAGATAATAACACACTCTGCATACCTGACACCTGCATGACTCTATGAGATAATAACACACTGCATAGCCAGCATACCTGGTACCATGACTCCAGGAGGGAGACTCCTAATCTAGAATAACCTACTCAGTGTTACTCTGCATAGCCATCATACCTGGTACCTGACCTCAGGAGGGAGACTCCTAATCTAGAATAACCTACTCAGTGTTACTCTGCATAGCCAGCAGACTCCTAATCTAGAATAACCCACTCAGTGTTAATCTGTGATGGGGAGCATATTGTGTCATAGCACCATGCGGTACCTCGTCCTCCCAGTCACACAGGGATCATAGCTCTCAGAGCTTGTAAAGTCCCTCAGACACTTACTCATTATCCACCAAGCTGATTATCTGAGGCAGAGAACTAGCACCTAAATCTCTCTCTCTCTCTCCCTGAGGTTTAACCAGCTCTAATATTTGGGTTGTCGTCTCAAGCTCTAATCAGCTGAAGGTTTTCTTGTTCTCAGATATATTATCTCTGAGAGAACAGTTCCAAGCGAGGAACCAATGAGGAATGAGGAATGAGGAACCATTCCCCAAACCAGGCCTGTCTCCTTAATGAGGGACCATTCCCCAAACCAGGCCTGTCTCCTTAATGAGGGACCATTCCCCAAACCAGGACTGTCTCCTTAATGATGAACCATTCCCCAAACCAGGCCTGTCTCCTTAATGAGGTACCATTCCCCAAACCAGGCCTGTCTCCTTAATGAGGGACCATTCCCCAAACCGAGGCCCTGTCTCCTTAATGAGGGACCATTCCCCCAAACTCAGGCCTGTCTCCTTAATGAGGACCATTCCCCAAACCAGGCCTGTCTCCTAATGAGGACCATTCCCCAAACCAGGCCTGTCTCCTTAATGAGGGACCATTCCCCCAAACCAGGCCTGTCTCCTTAATGATGGACCATTCCCCAAACCAGGCCTGTCTCCTTAATGAGGGACCATTCCCCAAACCAGGCCTGTCTCCTTAATGATGGACCATTCCCCAAACCAGGCCTGTCTCCTTAATGAGGGACCATTCCCAAACCAGGCCTGTCTCCTTAATGATGGACCATTCCCCAAACCAGGCCTGTCTCCTTAATGAGGGACCATTCCCCAAACCAGGCCTGTGTCC
>NW_026285302.1:0-14317 GCF_023373465.1 Oncorhynchus keta | reverse complement strand
TGACCAAAACAGAATCCCTCCCTACTGCCCTACTATTGACCGGAGTTGACCAAAACAGAATCACCCCTACTGCCCTTACTTACTCACTTGCCCTACTATTGACCGGAGTTGACCAAAACAGAATCACTCCCTACTGCCCTTACTATTGACCGGAGTTGACCAAAACAGAATCACTCCCTACAGCCCTTACTATTGACCGGAGTTGACCAAAACAGAATCACTCCCTACTGCCCTTACTATTGACCAAAAAACAGAATCACTCCCTACTGCCCTTACTATTGACCGGAGTTGACCAAAACAGAATCACTCCCTACTGCCCTTACTGACCGGAGTTGACCAAAACAGAATCACTCCCTTTACTGCCCTTACTATTGACCGGAGTTGACCAGAATCACTCCCCAACTGAATCCTAAACAGAATCCCTACTGCCCTTACTATTGACCGGAGTTGACCAAAAAACAGAATCACTCCCTACTGCCCTATTGACCAAAACAGAATCACTCCCTACTGACTATTGACCGGAGTTGACCAGAAACAGAATTGACCAAAACAGAATCACTCCCTACTGCCCTTACTATTGACCGGAGAATTGACCAAAACAGAATCACTCCCTACTGCCCTTACTATTGACCAAAACAGAATCACTCCCTACTGCCCTTACTATTGACCGGAGTTGACCAAAACAGAATCACTCCCTACTGCCCTTACTATTGACCGGAGTTGAAAAACAGAATCACTCCCTACTGCCCTTACTATTGACCGGAGTTGACCAAAACAGAATCACTCCCTACTGCCTTACTATTGACCAAAACAGAATCACTCCCTACTGCCCTTACTATTGACCGGAGTTGACCAAAACAGAATCACTCCCTACTGACTCTTACTATTGACCAAAACAGAATCACTCCTACTGCCCTTACTATTGACCGGAGTTGACCAAAACAGAATCACTCCCTACTGCCCTTACTATTGACCGGAGTTGAAACAGAATCACTCCCTACTGCCCTTACTATTGACCGGAGTTGACCAAAACAGAATCACTCCCTACAGCCCTTACTATTGACCGGAGTTGACCAAAACAGAATCACTCCCTACTGCCCTTACTATTGACCAAAAAAAACAGAATCACAGAATTGACAGTTGACCAAAACAGAATCACTCCCTACTGCCCTTACTATTGACCGGAGTTGACCAAAACAGAATCACTCCCTACTGCCCTAACTATTGACCGAGTTGACCAAAACAGAATCACTCCCCTACTGCCCTTACTATTGACCAAAACAGAATCACTCCCTACTGCCCTTACTATTGACCGGAGTTGACCAAAACAGAATCACTCCCTACTGACCCTCTTACTATTGACCCAGAATTACTACTATTGACCGGAGTTGACCAAAACAGAATCGCTCCCTACTGCCCTTACTATTGACCGGAGTTGACCAAAACAGAATCACTCCCTACAGCCCTTACTATTGACCGGAGTTGACCAAAACAGAATCACTCCCTACTGCCCTTACTATTGACCAAAACAGAATCACTCCCTACTGCCCTTACTATTGACCGGAGTTGACCGGAGTTGACCAAAACAGAATCACTCCCTACTGCCCTTACTATTGACCAAAACAGAATCACTCCCTACTGCCCTTACTATTGACCGGAGTTGACCCAAAACAGAATCACTCCCTACTGCCCTTACTATTGACCAAAACAGAATCACTCCCTACTGCCCTTACTATTGACCGGAGTTGACCAAAACAGAATCACTCCCTACTGCCCTTACTATTGACCAAAACAGACCAAAACAGAATCCCTACTGCCCTTACTATTGACCGGAGTTGACCAAAACAGAATCACTACCCTACAGCCCTTACTATTGACCGGAGTTGACCAAAACAGAATCACTCCCTACTGCCCTTACTATTGACCAAAACAGAATCACTCCCTACTGCCCTTACTATTGACCGGAGTTGACCAAAACAGAATCACTCCCTACAGCCCTTACTATTGACCGGAGTTGACCAAAACAGAATCACTCCCTACAGCCCTTACTATTGACCGGAGTTGACCAAAACAGAATCACTCCCTACTGCCCTTACTATTGACCAAAACAGAATCACTCCCTACTGCCCTTACTATTGACCGGAGTTGACCAAAACAGAATCACTCCCTACTGCCCTTACTATTGACCTAAACAGAATCACTCCCTACTGCCCTTACTATTGACCGGAGTTGACCAAAACAGAATCACTCCCTACTGCCCTTACTATTGACCAAAACAGAATCACTCCCTACTGCCCTTACTATTGACCGGAGTTGACCAAAACAGAATCACTCCCTACAGCCCTTACTATTGACCGGAGTTGACCAAAACAGAATCACTCCCTACTGCCCTTACTATTGACCAAAAAACAGAATCACTCCCTACTGCCCTTACTATTGACCGGAGTTGACCAAAACAGAATCACTCCCTACTGCCCTTACTATTGACCAAAACAGAATCACTCCCTACTGCCCTTACTATTGACCGGAGTTGACCGGAAAAAACAGAATCACTCCCTACTGACCTTACTATTGACCGGAGTTGACCGGAGTTGACCAAAACAGAATCACTCCCTACTGCCCTTACTATTGACCGGAAAAAACAGAATCACTCCCTACTGCCCTTACTATTGACCGGAGTTGACCAAAACAGAATCACTCCCTACTGCCCTTACTATTGACCAAACAGAATCACTCCCTACTGCCCTATTGACTATTGACCGAATCACTCCCTAGTTGACCAAAACAGAACTATCAGTTGACTCCCTACTGCCCTTACTATTGACCAAAACAGAATCACTCCCTACTGCCCTTACTATTGACCGGAGTTGACCAAAACAGAATCACTCCCTACAGCCCTTACTATTGACCGGAGTTGACCAAAACAGAATCACTCCCTACTGCCCTTACTATTGACCAAAACAGAATCACTCCCTACTGCCCTTACTATTGACCGGAGTTGACCAAAAAACAGAATCACTCCCTACTGCCCTTACTATTGACCAAAACAGAATCACTCCCTACTGCCCTTACTATTGACCGGAGTTGACCGGAGTTGACCAAAACAGAATCACTCCCTACTGACCTTACTATTGACCAAAACAGAATCACTCCCTACTGCCCTTACTATTGACCGGAGTTGACCAAAACAGAATCACTCCCTACAGCCCTTACTATTGACCGGAGTTGACCAAAACAGAATCACTCCCTACAGCCCTTACTATTGACCGGAGTTGACCAAAACAGAATCACTCCCTACTGCCCTTACTATTGACCAAAACAGAATCACTCCCTACTGCCCTTACTATTGACCGGAGTTGACCGGAGTTGACCAAAACAGAATCACTCCCTACTGCCCTACTATTGACTATTGACCAAAACAGAATCACTCCCTACTGCCCTTACTATTGACCGGAGTTGACCAAAAAAACAGAATCACTCCCTACTGCCCTTACTATTGACCAAAACAGAATCACTCCCTACTGCCCTTACTATTGACCGGAGTTGACCAAAACAGAATCACTCCCTACTGCCCTTACTATTGACCAAAACAGAATCACCCCTACTGCCCTACTATTGACCGGAGTTGACCAAAACAGAATCACTCCCTACAGCCCTTACTATTGACCGGAGTTGACCGGTGTTGACCAAAACAGAATCACTCCCTACAGCCCTTACTATTGACCGGAGTTGACCAAAACAGAATCACTCCCTACTGCCCTTACTATTGACCAAAACAGAATCACTCCCTACTGCCCTTACTATTGACCGGAGTTGACCAAAACAGAATCACTCCCTACTGCCCTTACTATTGACCGGAGTTGACCAAAACAGAATCACTCCCTACTGCCCTTACTATTGACCGGAGTTGACCGGTGTTGACCAAAACAGAATCACTCCCTACTGCCCTTACTATTGACCGGAGTTGACCGGTGTTGACCAAAACAGAATCACTCCCTACTGCCCTTACTATTGACCGGAGTTGACCAAAACAGAATCACTCCCTACTGCCCTTACTATTGACCGGAGTTGACTGGTGTTGACCAAAACAGAATCACTCCCTACTGCCCTTACTATTGACCGGAGTTGACCAAAACAGAATCACTCCCTACTGCCCTTACTATTGACCAAAACAGAATCACTCCCTACTGCCCTTACTATTGACCGGTGTTGACCAAAACAGAATCACTCCCTACTGCCCTTACTATTGACCGGAGTTGACCGGGTGTTGAAAAACAGAATCACTCCCTACTGCCCTTACTATTGACCGGAGTTGACCAAAACAGAATCACTCCCTACTGCCCTTACTATTGACCGGAGTTGACCAGAGTTGACCAAAACAGAATCACTCCCTACTGCCCTTACTATTGACCAAAACAGAATCACTCCCTACTGCCCTTACTATTGACCGGAGTTGACCAAAACAGAATCACTCCCTACTGCCCTTACTATTGACCGGAGTTGACCAAAACAGAATCACTCCCTACTGCCCTTACTATTGACCGGAGTTGACCAAAACAGAATCACTCCCTACTGCCCTTACTATTGACCGGAGTTGACCAAAACAGAATCACTCCCTACTGCCCTTACTATTGACCAAAACAGAATCACTCCCTACTGCCCTTACTATTGACCGGAGTTGACCAAAACAGAATCGCTCCCTACTGCCCTTACTATTGACCGGAGTTGACCAAAACAGAATCACTCCCTACTGCCCTTACTATTGACCGGAGTTGACCAAAACAGAATCACTCCCTACTGCCCTAACTATTGACCGGAGTTGACCAAAACAGAATCACTCCCTACTGCCCTTACTATTGACCAAAACAGAATCACTCCCTACTGCCCTTACTATTGACCGGAGTTGACCAAAACAGAATCACTCCCTACTGCCCTTACTATTGACCTAAACAGAATCACTCCCTACTGCCCTTACTATTGACCGGAGTTGACCAAAACAGAATCACTCCCTACTTCCCTTACTATTGACCAAAACAGAATCACTCCCTACTGCCCTTACTATTGACCGGAGTTGACCAAAACAGAATCACTCCCTACAGCCCTTACTATTGACCGGAGTTGACCAAAACAGAATCACTCCCTACTGCCCTTACTATTGACCAAAACAGAATCACTCCCTACTGCCCTTACTATTGACCGGAGTTGACCAAAACAGAATCACTCCCTACTGCCCTTACTATTGACCAAAACAGAATCACTCCCTACTGCCCTTACTATTGACCGGAGTTGACCGGAGTTGACCAAAACAGAATCACTCCCTACTGACCTTACTATTGACCAAAACAGAATCACTCCCTACTGCCCTTACTATTGACCGGAGTTGACCAAAACAGAATCACTCCCTACAGCCCTTACTATTGACCGGAGTTGACCAAAACAGAATCACTCCCTACTGCCCTTACTATTGACCAAAACAGAATCACTCCCTACTGCCCTTACTATTGACCGGAGTTGACCGGAGTTGACCAAAACAGAATCACTCCCTACTGCCCTTACTATTGACCAAAACAGAATCACTCCCTACTGCCCTTACTATTGACCGGAGTTGACCAAAACAGAATCACTCCCTACAGCCCTTACTATTGACCGGAGTTGACCAAAACAGAATCACTCCCTACTGCCCTTACTATTGACCGGAGTTGACCAGAGTTGACCAAAACAGAATCACTCCCTACTGCCCTTACTATTGACCAAAACAGAATCACTCCCTACTCCCCTTACTATTGACCGGAGTTGACCAAAACAGAATCACTCCCTACTGCCCTTACTATTGACCAAAACAGAATCACTCCCTACTGCCCTTACTATTGACCGGAGTTGACCAAAACAGAATCACTCCCTACAGCCCTTACTATTGACCGGAGTTGACCAAAACAGAATCACTCCCTACTGCCCTTACTATTGACCAAAACAGAATCACTCCCTACTGCCCTTACTATTGACCGGAGTTGACCAAAACAGAATCACTCCCTACTGCCCTTACTATTGACCGGAGTTGACCGGAGTTGACCAAAACAGAATCACTCCCTACTGACCTTACTATTGACCAAAACAGAATCACTCCCTACTGCCCTTACTATTGACCGGAGTTGACCAAAACAGAATCACTCCCTACTGCCCTTACTATTGACCGGAGTTGACCAAAACAGAATCACTCCCTACTGCCCTTACTATTGACCTAAACAGAATCACTCCCTACTGCCCTTACTATTGACCGGAGTTGACCAAAACAGAATCACTCCCTACTGCCCTTACTATTGACCAAAACAGAATCACTCCCTACTGCCCTTACTATTGACCGGAGTTGACCAAAACAGAATCACTCCCTACAGCCCTTACTATTGACCGGAGTTGACCAAAACAGAATCACTCCCTACTGCCCTTACTATTGACCAAAACAGAATCACTCCCTACTGCCCTTACTATTGACCGGAGTTGACCAAAACAGAATCACTCCCTACTGCCCTTACTATTGACCAAAACAGAATCACTCCCTACTGCCCTTACTATTGACCGGAGTTGACCGGAGTTGACCAAAACAGAATCACTCCCTACTGACCTTACTATTGACCAAAACAGAATCACTCCCTACTGCCCTTACTATTGACCGGAGTTGACCAAAACAGAATCACTCCCTACAGCCCTTACTATTGACCGGAGTTGACCAAAACAGAATCACTCCCTACTGCCCTTACTATTGACCGGAGTTGACCAAAACAGAATCACTCCCTACTGCCCTTACTATTGACCAAAACAGAATCACTCCCTACTGCCCTTACTATTGACCGGAGTTGACCAAAAAACAGAATCACTCCCTACTGCCCTTACTATTGACCAAAACAGAATCACTCCCTACTGCCCTTACTATTAACCGGAGTTGACCAGAGTTGACCAAAACAGAATCACTCCCTACTGCCCTTACTATTGACCAAAACAGAATCACTCCCTACTGCCCTTACTATTGACCGGAGTTGACCAAAACAGAATCACTCCCTACTGCCCTTACTATTGACCAAAACAGAATCACTCCCTACTGCCCTTACTATTGACCGGAGTTGACCAAAACAGAATCACTCCCTACAGCCCTTACTATTGACCGGAGTTGACCGGTGTTGACCAAAACAGAATCACTCCCTACAGCCCTTACTATTGACCGGAGTTGACCAAAACAGAATCACTCCCTACTGCCCTTACTATTGACCAAAACAGAATCACTCCCTACTGCCCTTACTATTGACCGGAGTTGACCAAAACAGAATCACTCCCTACTGCCCTTACTATTGACCGGAGTTGACCAAAACAGAATCACTCCCTACTGCCCTTACTATTGACCGGAGTTGACCGGTGTTGACCAAAACAGAATCACTCCCTACTGCCCTTACTATTGACCGGAGTTGACCAAAACAGAATCACTCCCTACTGCCCTTACTATTGACCGGAGTTGACCAAAACAGAATCACTCCCTACTGCCCTTACTATTGACCGGAGTTGACTGGTGTTGACCAAAACAGAATCACTCCCTACTGCCCTTACTATTGACCGGAGTTGACCAAAACAGAATCACTCCCTACTGCCCTTACTATTGACCAAAACAGAATCACTCCCTACTGCCCTTACTATTGACCGGTGTTGACCAAAACAGAATCACTCCCTACTGCCCTTACTATTGACCGGAGTTGACCGGTGTTGACCAAAACAGAATCACTCCCTACTGCCCTTACTATTGACCGGAGTTGACCAAAACAGAATCACTCCCTACTGCCCTTACTATTGACCGGAGTTGACCAGAGTTGACCAAAACAGAATCACTCCCTACTGCCCTTACTATTGACCAAAACAGAATCACTCCCTACTGCCCTTACTATTGACCGGAGTTGACCAAAACAGAATCACTCCCTACTGCCCTTACTATTGACCGGAGTTGACCAAAACAGAATCACTCCCTACTGCCCTTACTATTGACCGGAGTTGACCAAAACAGAATCACTCCCTACTGCCCTTACTATTGACCGGAGTTGACCAAAACAGAATCACTCCCTACTGCCCTTTCTATTGACCAAAACAGAATCACTCCCTACTGCCCTTACTATTGACCGGAGTTGACCAAAACAGAATCACTCCCTACTGCCCTTACTATTGACCGGAGTTGACCAAAACAGAATCACTCCCTACTGCCCTTACTATTGACCGGAGTTGACCAAAACAGAATTACTCCCTACTGCCCTTTCTATTGACCAAAACAGAATCACTCCCTACTGCCCTTACTATTTCTGTCTTTACACTGTTTTCCACTTCAATTTAAGTGTCTGTTTTTAGAAGTTATTTTCTGTATGGCACAAGTTGTAATAACACATAGAACATGACAGCTGTAAGAGTAGCCTTTACTGCATGAGTAAATGACTGGAGATGGGACAATATCATGTCCCACAACCCCAAGGCTCTCTCTTTCCAGTGGAAAACATGTAACTGCATTTTAGTTACACGGCAAGATACAAAACACACTAAACAGATGCATTGTGGCAGAGTTTAAAAAGACATATTGACAAACTAACAGACATATACAATAATACTACTACTACTAGTATTAATATAACTACAACTATTACTACTAGTAGAAAACATGCAGTATTTGTCTGATGGCTACTACTAGTAGAAAACATGCAGTATTTGTCTCCACTGGCTACTACTACTAGAAAACATGCAGTATTTGTCTCCACTGGCTACTACTAGTAGAAAACATGCAGTATTTGTCTCCACTGGCTACTACTAGTAGAAAACATGCAGTATTTGTCTCCACTGGCTACTACTAGTAGAAAACATGCAGTATTTGTCTCCACTGGCTACTACTACTACTAGAAAACATGTACTAACCCCACATTTACTTTAACTATGCCACTTTGTTTACTTTGTCTACACACTCATCTCATATGTATATACTGTACTCGATACCATCTACTGTATGCTGCTCTGTACCATCACTCATTCATATATCCTTATGTACATGTTCCTTATCCCCTTACACTGTATATAAGACAGTAGTTTTGGAATTGTTAGTTAGATTACTTGTTGGTTATCACTGCATTGTCGGAACTAGAAGCACAAGCATTTCGCTACACTCGCATTTAACATCTGCTAACCATGTGTATGTGACAAATAAAATTTGATTTGATTTGATTTGATTTGATTTGTCTCCACTGGCTACTACTAGTAGAAAACATGCAGTATTTGTCTAATGGCTACTACTACTAGTAGAAAACATGCAGTATTTGTCTCCACTGGCTACTACTAGTAGAAAACATGCAGTATTTGTCTCGACTGGCTACTACTAGTAGAAAACATGCAGTATTTGTCTCCACTGGCTACTACTAGTAGAAAACATGCAGTATTTGTCTCCACTGGCTACTACTAGTAGAAAACATGCAGTATTTGTCTCCACTGGCTACTACTAGTAGAAAACATGTAGTATTTGTCTCCACTGGCTACTACTAGTAGAAAACATGCAGTATTTGTCTAATGGCTACTACTACTAGAAAACATGCAGTATTTGTCTAATGGCTACTACTACTAGAAAACATGCAGTATTTGTCTAATTGGCTACTACTACTACTAGAAAACATGCAGTATTTGTCTAATTGGCTACTACTACTACTAGAAAACATGCAGTATTTGTCTAATGGCTACTACTACTAGAAAACATGCAGTATTTGTCTAATTGGCTACTACTACTACTAGAAAACATGCAGTATTTGTCTAATGGCTACTACTACTAGTGAAAAACATGCAGTATTTGTCTGATGGCTACTACTACTAGTGAAAAACATGCAGTATTTGTCTGATGGCTACTACTACTAGAAAACATGCAGTATTTGTCTAATGGCTACTACTACTAGAAAACATGCAGTATTTGTCTAATGGCTACTACTACTAGAAAACATGCAGTATTTGTCTAATGGCTACTACTACTAGAAAACATGCAGTATTTGTCTAATTGGCTACTACTACTACTAGAAAACATGCAGTATTTGTCTAATTGGCTACTACTACTACTAGAAAACATGCAGTATTTGTCTAATTGGCTACTACTACTACTAGAAAACATGCAGTATTTGTCTAATTGGCTACTACTACTACTAGAAAACATGCAGTATTTGTCTAATTGGCTACTACTACTACTAGAAAACATGCAGTATTTGTCTAATTGGCTACTACTACTACTAGAAAACATGCAGTATTTGTCTAATGGCTACTACTACTAGAAAACATGCAGTATTTGTCTAATGGCTACTACTACTAGAAAACATGCAGTATTTGTCTAATGGCTACTACTACTAGAAAACATGCAGTATTTGTCTAATGGCTACTACTAGTAGAAAACATGCAGTATTTGTCTGATTGCTACTACTACTACTAGAAAACATGCAGTATTTGTCTGATGGCTACTACTACTACTAGTAGAAAACATGCAGTATTTGTCTAATGGCTACTACTACTAGTAGAAAACATGCAGTATTTGTCTGATGGCTACTACTACTACTACTAGAAAACAGTATTTGTCTGATGGCTACTACTACTACTAGTAGAAAACATGCAGTATTTGTCTAATGGCTACTACTACTAGTAGAAAACATGCAGTATTTGTCTGATGGCTACTACTACTAGTAGAAAACAGTATTTGTCTGATGGCTACTACTACTAGTAGAAAACATGCAGTATTTGTCTGATGGCTACTACTACTACTAGAAAACATGCAGTATTTGTCTGATGGCTACTACTACTACTAGAAAACATGCAGTATTTGTCTGATGGCTACTACTACTACTAGAAAACATGCAGTATTTGTCTAATGGATACTACTACTAATAGAAAACAGTATTTGTCTGATGGCTACTACTACTAGTAGAAAACAGTATTTGTCTGATGGCATGGTGAACTCTCTCCAAGCAGGGCCAACACACCCTCATTAGACCCAGTACAGAGTCCTATTTAACCTTTAACCCTAAAGCCACAGAGTCATCATCCCTATGAAGGATTACCCCACATACACACTCATTACCGGACTGACAGTAACACACACACACACACAACCACACACACACACACACAAAGGGTGTTTTGTGGAAAGCTTTCAGGATAAAGTAACACAAGAAGGGTTTCAAATCTACCAGTAATTTACCAAAGTTACTGTAATATGCAGTCATTTTGGTCATTAACAGGTAGTCTATGGCAATCTATGGTAACTTTTGTAATTCATGTATTGTATCCATATTGTTTTTAGTAGATAGTCAATATGGTTAAAGAGAAAATTAATTCATGAACAAAAGCATCTAATCAACAATGACATTTTATTTTCTGTTAACTCTACAACTCTTCCAACTATTGGCTTTTTTCACAACTGCCAACAGTTTGGCGGCAAAACTTTTACAACAAAGACATGTTATAATAATAATAATATATGCCATTTAGCTGACGCTTTTATCCAAAGCGACTTACAGTCATGTGTGCATACATTCTACGTATGGGTGGTCCCGGGAATCGAACCCACTACCCTGGCGTTACAAGCGCCATGCTCTACCAACTGAGCCACAGAAGGACCACAGAAGGACCACCATGTTGACATAGTAAGATAAATGTGTAACATACAACAAGGATATTTCATGCTGAAACCCTCATATTAAACACCAGTGGTATTGATATTTAGGATCATGTTTTACAGCCTTGTCATCATGTTAGATATAGAGCCTTCAGAAAGTATTTCACATGCTGAAACCCTCATATTAAAACACCAGTGGTATTGATATTTAGGATCATGTTTTACAGCCTTGTCATCATGTTAGATATAGAGCCTTCAGAAAGTATTTCACATCTATTTCACATGCTGAAACCCTCAGCATGTGGGAGTACAGGAGCTCTCCTGAGCCCTCTCCTGTACAGGAGTACAGGAGAGGGCTCAGAACGCACCTTGTGGGGCCCCACTGTTGAGGATCAGCGGGGAGGAGATGTTGTTACCTACCCTCACCACCTGGGGGCGGCCCGTCAGGAAGTCCAGTACCCAGTTGCACAGGGCGGGTCGAGACCCAGGGTCTCGAGCTTGATGACGAGCTTGGAGGGTACTATGGTGTTGAATGCCGAGCTGTAGTCGATGAACAGCATTCTCACATAGGTATTCCTCTTGTCCAGATGGGTTAGGGCAGTGTGCAGTGTGGTTGAGATTGCATCGTCTGTGGACCTATTTGGGCGGTAAGCAAATTGGAGTGAGTCTAGGGTGTCAGGTAGGGTGGAGGTGATATGGTCCTTGACTAGTCTCTCAAAGCACTTCATGATGACGGAAGTGAGTGCTACGGGCGGTAGTCGTTTAGCTCAGTTACCTTAGCTTTCTTGGGAACAGGAACAATGGTGGCCCTCTTGAAGCATGTGGGAACAGCAGACTGGTACAGGGATTGATTGAATATGTCCGTAAACACACCGGCCAGCTGGTCTGCGCATGCTCTGAGGGCGCGGCTGGGGATGCCGTCTGGGCCTGCAGCCTTGCGAGGGTTAACACGTTTAAATGTCTTACTCACCTCGGCTGCAGTGAAGGAGAGACCGCATGTTTTCGTTGCAGGCCGTGTCAGTGGCACTGTATTGTCCTCAAAGCGGGCAAAAAGTTATTTAGTCTGCCTGGGAGCAAGACATCCTGGTCCGTGACTGGGCTGGATTTCTTCCTGTAGTCCGTGATTGACTGTAGACCCTGCCACATGCCTCTTGTGTCTGAGCCGTTGAATTGAGATTCTACTTTGTCTCTGTACTGACGCTTAGCTTGTTTGATAGCCTTGCGGAGGGAATAGCTGCACTGTTTGTATTCGGTCATGTTACCAGACAACTTGCCCTGATTAAAAGCAGTGGTTTGCGCTTTCAGTTTCACGCGAATGCTGCCATCAATCCATGGTTTCTGGTTAGGGATTGTTTTAATCGTTGCTATGGGAACGACATCTTCAACGCACGTCCTAATGAACTCGCACACCGAATCAGCGTATTCGTCAATGTTGTTATCTGACGCGATACGAAACATATCCCAGTCCACGTGATGGAAGCAGTCTTGGAGTGTGGAGTCAGCTTGGTCGGACCAGCGTTGGACAGACCTCAGCGTGGGAGCCTCTAGTTTTAGTTTCTGTCTGTAGGCAGGGATCAGCAAAATGGAGTCGTGGTCAGCTTTTCTGAATATGGTTCCCAATCAGAGACAACGATAAGCAGCTGCCTCTGATTGAGAACCAATCAAGGCAACCATAGACAAATAAACACCTAGACTAGATAAAACCCATAGACAATGGAAGAACTAAACAAACCACCCTTGTCAAACCCTGACCTAACCAAATAATAAAGAAAACAAAGACAACTAAGGTCAGGGCGTCAGACTGCGGATCCTCACCATAGGCCCCGGACTGTGGCCCGTCGTTGGAGGTTCCGGACTGTGGCCCGTCGTTGGAGGTTCCGGACTGGGCCCGTCGTTGGAGGTTCCGGACTGTGGCCCGTCGTTGGAGGTTCCGGACTGTGGCCCGTCGTTGGAGGTTCCGGACTGTGGCCCGTCGTTGGAGGTTCCGGACTGTGGCCCGTCGTTGGAGGTTCCGGACTGTGGCCCGACGTTGGAGGTTCCGGACTGTGTACTGTGGCCGGACGCTCTGGACTGGGCACTGTCGCCGGACCAGACACCTAGACCAGACAACCTCTAGACATACAATAAACCTAGACAATGAAAAACGAAACCAACCACCCTTGTTACACCCTGACCTAACCAAATAATAAAGAAAACAAAGACAACTAAGGTCAGGGCGTGACATCTAGTGGCTACTTCCGGTGGATTTGCCACAAACATATTATGTATTCAGGACATAATGTTAATTTCTTTGCCACATTTATTTCAGATTGTCTTTAGTGCCTTGTTGCAAACAGGATGCATGTTTTGTAATATTTTTATTCTGTACAGTCTTTTTTCAGTCTGTCAATGAGGTTAGTATTGTGGAGTCACTATAATGTTGTTGATCCATCCTCAGTTCTCTCCTCTCTGAGGGCAACATCAAACTAGCCTGGTTCCAGATCCGTTTGCGCTCTTGCCAGCTCCATTGCTGTAAATGTCAAGCCAAACATGACAATTCCATGAGTTAGTGACAGGAGTTGTCAAGAAGTCAGAAACAGACTGGCACCTAATAAAAAAACGTTTTGATGTCTAAGTTAAACAGATGCATGTAAAAGTATCGTTCTCGTCTAAGATAAGGGCTGGTAG
>NW_026285301.1:0-6218 GCF_023373465.1 Oncorhynchus keta | reverse complement strand
GACAAGACAGAGCTGCTCTTTCTCCTGGGGAAAGGCCCGCTGCAAGACCTCTCCATCACAGTTGACAAATCCACGGTGTCACACTCCCAGAGTGCAGAGAAACTTGGCGTGACCCTGGACAACACCCTGTTGTTCTCTGCAAACATGGTCTCTCCTATCACTGCTATGAGGATGGACCTCTCGTCTTCTCTCTATAGACCAAGTCACTCAGCTCTGTTATGTGACCCTGGACAACAACCTGTTGTTCTCTGCAAACATCAAAGCAGTGATTGGCTCCTGCAGGTTCATGCTTTAAAATCTAGTCATGTTGAGGAGAAGGAGGAGGGAGGACAACCTAGTCATGATGTTAAGGGAGGAGGAGGAGGAGGACAACCTAGTCATGATGTTGTGGAGGAGGAGGAGGAGGGAGAAGGAGGACCTAGTCATGATGTTGTGGAGGAGGAGGAGGACAACCTAGTCATGATGTTGTGGAGGAGGAGGAGGAGGGAGGAGAAGGAGGGACCTAGTCATGTTGAGGAGGAGGAGGAGGACCTAGTCATGTTGAGGAGGAGGAGAAGGAGGACCTAGTCATGTTGGAGGAGGAGGAGGAGGAGGACCTAGTCATGTTGAGAGGAGGAGAAGGAGGACCTAGTCATGTTGAGGAGGAGGAGAAGGAGGACCTAGTCATGTTGAGGAGGAGGAGGAGGAGGACCTAGTCATGTTGAGGAGGAGGAGAACAACCTAGTCATGATGTTGGAGGGGAGGAGGAGGAAAAGGGGAGGAGGAGGAGGACAACCTAGTCATGTTGAGGAGGAGGAGGAGGACCTAGTCATGTTGGAGGGAGGAGAAGGGAGGACCTAGTCATGTTGAGGGAGGAGGAGAGGACCTAGTCATGTTGAGGAGGAGGAGAAGGAGGACCTAGTCATGTTGAGGAGGAGGAGGAGGACCTAGTCATGTTGAGGGGAGGAGGAGAAGGAGGACCTAGTCATGTTGAGGAGGAGGAGGAGGACCTAGTCATGTTGAGGAGGAGGAGAAGGAGGACCTAGTCATGTTGGAGGGAGGAGGAGGAGGAGGACCTAGTCATGTTGAGGAGGAGGAGAAGGAGGACCTAGTCATGTTGAGGGAGGAGGAGGAGGAGGACCTAGAACATGTTGGAGGAGGAGGAGAACAACCTAGTCATGATGTTGAGGAGGAGGAGGAAAGGGAGGAGGAGGAGGACAACCTAGTCATGTTGAGGGGAGGAGGAGGAGGACCTAGTCATGTTGAGGAGGAGGAGGAGGGACCTAGTCATGTTGAGGAGGAGGAGAACAACCTAGTCATGATGTTGAGGAGGAGGAAAAAGGAGGAGGAGGAGGACAACCAGTCATGTTGAGGGGAGGAGGAGGAGGACCTAGTCATGTTGAGGAGGAGAAGGGAGGACCTAGTCATGTTGGAGGAGGAGAAGGGAGGACCTAGTCATGTTGAGGAGGAGGGAAAAGGAGGAGGAGGAGGACAACCGAATCATGTTGAGGAGGAGGAGGAGGAGGAGGAGGGAGGAGGACAACCTAGTCATGTTGAGGGAGGAGGAGGAGGGACCTAGTCATGTTGAGGAGGAGGAGGAGGACCTAGTCATGTTGAGGAGGAGAAGGAAAAGGAGGAGGAGGAGGACAACCTAGTCATGTTGAGGAGGAGGAGGAGGACAACCTAGTCATGTTGAGGAGGAGGAGGAGGAAAAGGAGGAGGAGGAGGACAACCTAGTCATGTTGAGGAGGAGGAGGAGGAGGACAACCTAGTCATGATGTTGAGGAGGAGGAGGAGGAGGAGGAGGACCTAGTCATGTTGAGGAGGAGGAGGAGGACAACCTAGTCATGTTGAGGAGGAGGAGGAGGACAACCTAGTCATGATGTTGAGGGAGGAGGAGGAGGAGGAGGAGGAGGAGAAGGAGGACCTAGTCATGTTGAGGAGGGAGGAGGAGAACAACCTAGTCATGATGTTGAGGAGGAGGAGGAAAAGGAGGAGGAGGAGGAGGACAACCTAGTCATGTTGAGGGAGGAGGGGAGGACCTAACATGTTGAGGAGGGAGGAGGAGGGACCTAGTCATGTTGGAGGAGGAGAAGGAGGACCTAGTCATGTTGGGAGGAGGGGAGAAGGAGGACCTAGTCATGTTGAGGAGGAGGAGGAAAAGGAGGAGGAGGAGGACAACCTAGTCATGATGTTGAGGAGGAGGGAGGGAGGAGGAGGAGGAGGAGCAGGAGGACAACCTAGTCATGTTGAGGAGGAGGGGGAGGAGGATAACTCTAGTCATGATGTTGAGGAGGAGGAGGAGGAGGAGGAGGAGAACAACCTAGTCATGATGTTGAGGAGGGAGGAGGGAAAAGGAGGAGGAGGAGGACAACCTAGTCATGATGTTGAGGAGGAGGACAACCCAGTCATGTTGTTGAGGAGGGAGGAGGAAAAGGAGGAGGAGGAGGACAACTCTAGTCATGATGTTGGAGGAGGAGGACAACCCAGTCATGTTGTTGAGGAGGAGGAGGAGGAGGAGAACAACCTAGTCATGATGTTGGAGGAGGGAGGAGGACAATCAGGGCATGATGTTGAGGAGGAGGAGGAAAAGGAGTGACGAGGAGAACAACCTAGTCATGATGTTGGAGGAGGAGGAGGAGGACAACCTAGTCATGATGTTGAGGAGGAGGAGGAGGACAACCTAGTCATGATGTTGAGGAGGAGGAGGAGGACAACCTAGTCATGTTGTTGAGGAGGAGGAGGAGGACAACCTAGTCATGATGTTGAGGGGAGGAGGAGGAGGACAACCTAGTCATGATGTTGGAGGAGGAGGAGGAAAAGGAGGAGGAGGAGAAACAACCTAGTCATGATGTTGAGGAGGAGGAGGAGGACAACCTAGTCATGATGTTGAGGAGGAGAACCCAGTCATGTTGTTGAGGAGGAGGAGGAGGACAACCTAGTCATGATGTTGAGGAGGGGAGGAGGAGGACAACCCAGTCATGTTGTTGAGGAGGAGGAGGACAACCTAGTCATGTTGTTGAGGAGGGGAGGAGGGACAACCAGTCATGTTGTTGAGGAGGAGGAGGAAAGGAGGAGGAGGAGGACAAATCTAGTCATGATGTTGAGGAGGAGGAGAACAACCCAGTCATGTTGTTGAGGAGGAGGAGGAGGACAATCTAGTCATGATGTTGAGGAGGAGGAGGAGGAGAAGGAGGAGGACAATCTAGTCATGATGAGGAGGAGGAGGAGGAGGAGGACAATCTAGTCATGATTTTGAGGAGGAGGAGGAGGAGGAGGACAATCTAGTCATGATGATGATGATGAGAGGAGGAGGAGGAGGAGGAGGAGGAGGAGGGGAGGACAATCTAGTCATGATGTTGAGGAGGAGGAGGAGGAGGAGGAGGAGGAGGAGGACAACCTAGTCATGATGCTGGGAGGAGGAGGAGGAGGACAACCTAGTCATGATGTTGAGGAGGAGGACAACCCAGTCATGTTGCTGAGGAGGAGGAGGAGGAGGAGAACAACCTAGTCATGATGTTGAGGAGGAGGAGGAGGACAACCCAGTCATGTTGTTGAGGAGGAGGAGGAGGAGGAGGACAACTTAGTCATGATGTTGAGGAGGAGGAGGAGAAACAACCTAGTCATGATGTTGAGGAGGAGGAGGAGGACAAACCTAGTCATGATGTTGAGGAGGAGGAGGAGGACAACCTAGTCATGATGTTGAGGAGGAGGAGGAGGACAACCTAGTCATGTTGTTGAGGAGGAGGAGGGAGGACAACCTAGTCATGATGTTGAGGAGGGGAGGAGGAGGACAACCTAGTCATGATGTTGAGGAGGAGGAGGAAAAGGAGGAGGGGAGGAGAACAACCTAGTCATGATGTTGAGGAGGAGGAGGAGGACAACCTAGTCATGATGTTGAGGGGAGGAGGAGGAAAAGGGAGGAGGAGGAGAACAACTCTAGTCATGATGTTGAGGAGGAGGAGGAGGACAACCCAGTCATGTTGTTGAGGAGGAGGAGGAGGACAACCTAGTCATGTTGTTGAGGAGGGGAGGAGGAGGACAAACCCAGTCATGTTGTTGAGGAGGAGGAGGGAGGACAACCTAGTCATGATGTTGAGGGAGGAGGAGGAGGACAACCTAGTCATGATGTTGAGGAGGAGGAGGAGGACAAACCAGTCATGTTGTTGAGGAGGAGGAGGGAGGAGGAGGACAACCTAGTCATGATGTTGAGGGAGGAGGAGGAGAAGGAGGAGGAGGAGAAGGAGGAGGAGGAGGACAACCTAGTCATGTTGTTGGAGGAGGAGGAGGAGAACAACCCAGTCATGTTGTTGAGGAGGAGGAGGAGACAACCTAGTCATGATGTTGAGGAGGAGGAGGAGGACAACCCAGTCATGTTGTTGAGGAGGAGGAGGAGGAGGAGGAGGAGGAGGGAGGAGGACAACCTAGTCATGATGTTGAGGAGGAGGAGGAGAACAACCCAGTCATGTTGTTGAGGAGGAGGAGGAAAAGGAGGAGGAGGAGGACAACCTAGTCATGATGTTGAGGAGGAGGAGGAGAAGGAGGAGGAGGAGGACAACCTAGTCATGATGTTGAGGGGGGAGGAGGAGGAGAACAACCCAGTCATGTTGTTGAGGAGGAGGAGGAAAAGGAGGAGGAGGAGGACAACCTAGTCAAGATGTTGAGGAGGAGTAGAAGGAGGAGGAGGAGGACAACTCAGTCATGTTGTTGAGGAGGAGGAGGAGAACAAACCCAGTCATGTTGTTGAGGAGGAGGAGGAGGACAACCTAGTCATGATGTTGAGGAGGAGGAGGAGGACAACCTAGTCATGATGTTGATGAGGAGGAGGAGGAGGAGGAGGAGGAGGAGGAGGACAACCTAGTCATGATGTTGAGGAGGAGGAGGAGGACAACCTAGTCATGATGTTGAGGAGGAGGAGGAGAAGGAGGAGGAGGAGGACAACCTAGTCATGATGTTCAGGAGGAGGAGGAGAAGGAGGAGGAGGAGGACAACCTAGTCATGATGTTGAGGAGGAGGAGGAGGAGGACAACCTAGTCATGATGTTGAGGAGGAGGAGGAGAAGGAGGACAACCTAGTCATGTTGTTGAGGGGAGGAGGACAACCCAGTCATGTTGTTGAGGAGGAGGAGGAAAAGGAGGAGGAGGAGGACAACCTAGTCATGATGTTGAGGAGGAGGAGGAGAAGGAGGACAACCTAGTCATGATGTTGAGGAGGAGGAGAACAACCCAGTCATGTTGTTGAGGAGGAGGAGGAGGAGGACAATCTAGTCATGATGTGGAGGAGGAGGAGGAGGAGGACAATCTAGTCATGATGTTGAGGAGGAGGAGGAGGAGGGAGGAGGAGGAGGAGGAGGAGGAGGACAATCTAGTCATGATGAGGAGGAGGAGGAGGAGGAGGAGGAGGAGGAGGACAATCTAGTCATGATTTTGAGGAGGAGGAGGAGGAGGAGGAGGAGGAGGAGGAGGACAATCTAGTCATGATGATGATGATGAGGGAGGAGGAGGAGGAGGAGGAGGAGGAGGAGGAGGACAATCTAGTCATGATGTTGAGGAGGAGGAGGAGGAGGAGGAGGAGGAGGAGGAGGACAACCTAGTCATGATGCTGAGGAGGAGGAGGAGGAGGAGGACAACCTAGTCATGATGCTGAGGAGGAGGAGGAGGAGGAGAACAACCCAGTCATGTTGTTGAGGAGGAGGAGGAGGAGGAGGAGGAGGACAATCTAGTCATGATGTGGAGGAGGAGGAGGAGGAGGACAATCTAGTCATGATGTGGAGGAGGAGGAGGAGGACAATCTAGTCATGATTTTGAGGAGGAGGAGGAGGAGGAGGAGGACAATCTAGTCATGATGAGGAGGAGGAGGAGGAGGAGGAGGAGGAGGAGGAGGAGGACAATCTAGTCATGATTTTGAGGAGGAGGAGGAGGACAATCTAGTCATGATTTTGAGGAGGAGGAGGAGGAGGAGGAGGACAATCTAGTCATGATGCTGAGGAGGAGGAGGAGGAGGAGGAGGACAATCTAGTCATGATGAAGAGGAGGAGGAGGAGGAGGAGGAGGAGGGGAGGACAATCTAGTCATGATGTTGGAGGAGGAGGAGGAGGAGGAGGAGGAGGAGGACAACCTAGACATGATGCTGAGGAGGAGGAGGAGGAGGAGGAGGAGGAGGAGGAGGAGGAGGAGGACAACCTAGTCATGATGCTGAGGAGGAGGAGGAGGAGGAGGAGGACAATCTAGTCATGATGC
>NW_026285300.1:0-3803 GCF_023373465.1 Oncorhynchus keta | reverse complement strand
GATTACGGGTCTGAAATCAAATAACTGCTACAGCCTACCGCCATCCCACGTTCTCTGTGAGTTCTATTGGCTTGTATTTAACATTCAGCAAACAACAGCTAGCATCCCTCTTCCAATAGTCAATTAGTATAAGAAATGCAACAACAACAAAAAAATCAAGCAAGCTATTCTAGTCTAGTTTTTCCTGAGACAGCTAAGGAGCGTTTTTTAAGCAAAGTCAGCACAATAACTGTTTGTCGGGAGCTTCATGAAATGGGTTTCCATCGGCTGGAGTGGTGTAAAGCTCGCCAACCATTGGACTCTGGAGCAGTGTAAACGCGTTCTCTGGAGTGATAAATCACACTTCACCATCTGGTAGTCCGAATGACGAATCTGGGTTTGGCGGATGCCAGGATAACGCTACCTGCCTCAATGCATATTGCCAACTATAACATTTGGTGGGAGGGGGAATAATGGTCTGGGGCTGTTTTTCATGGTTCGGCTAAGCCACTTAGTTCCAGTGAAGGAAAATCTGAATGCTACAGCATACAATGACATTCTAGATAATTCTGTAGCTTCCAACTTTGTGGCAACCATTTGGGGAATGCCCTTTCTGCTTCAGCATGACAATTACCCGTGCACAAAGCGAGGTCCATACAGAAATGGTTTGGAAGAACCTGACTGGCCTGCACAGAGCCCTGACCTCAACCCCATTGAACACCTTTTGGGATGAATTGGAATGCCGACTACGAACCAGGCCTGATCGATCAACATCAGTGCGTGACCTCACTAATGCTCTTGTGGCTGAATGGAAGCAAGTCCACACAGCAATGTTCCAACATCTGGTGGAAAGCCTTCCCAGAAGAGTGGAGGCTGTTATGGCAGCAAAGGGGGGACCAACTCCATATGAATTAATGCCCATTATTTTGGAATGAGATGTTCGACTAGCAGTTGTCGACAAACTTTTGTTCTTGTGTAAACTTTTGGTAGTGTAAATATAAGGCTAATAACTGGCTAATTACATGAAAGAGGTAGGCTAGTACATATATACAGTTGAAGTCGGAAGTTTACATACACTTAGGTTTGAGTCATTAAAACACATTTTTCAACCACTCCACACATTTCTTGTTAACAAACTATATTTTGGGCAAGTTAGTTAAGACATGTACATGACAAGTCATTTTCCCAACAATTGTTTACAACCGATTATTTCTCTTATATCTCACTGTATCACAATTCCAGTGGGTCATAAGTTTACATTCTGTCACTGTCACGTTCTGACCTTTATTCCTTTGTATTGTCTTTATTTAGTATGGTCAGGGCGTGAGTTGGGGTGGGCAGTCTATGTTAGTTTTTCTATATTTTCTATTTCTGTGTTTGGCCTGATATGGTTCTCAATCAGAGGCAGCTGTCTATCGTTGTCCCTGATTGAGAACCATATTTAGGTAGCCTGTTTTCCTTTGTGTTTTGTGGGTGGTTATTTTCAGTCTTTGTGTGTCTGCACCAGACAGAACTGTTTCGGTTGTCACTTTGTTGTTTTGTATTTTTGAAGTGTTCAGTTTCTTATTAAAAAGATGAACACTAACAACGCTGCGCTTTGGTCCTCTCCTTCTTCCACCGACGACAACCCTTACAGAAACACCCATCACAAAAGGACCAAGCAGTGTGGTAACGCGCAACAGCGATGTCAGAACTCCTGGACATGGGAGGATGTTTTGGGCGGCAAGGGTTGCTACACATGGGAGGAGATCCTGGCTGGAAGGGATCGCCTCCCATGGGAACAGGTGGAGGCAGCTAGGAGAGTAGAGGCAGCCGGAGACAGGAGCCGGCGATACGAGGGAACACGGCTGGCAAGGAAGCCCGAGAGGCAGCCACAAAAATGTATTGGGGGGGGGGCACGCGGGGAGGGAGTGTGGCACGCGGGGAGGGAGTGTGGCACGCGGGGAGGGAGTGTGGCACGCGGGGAGGGAGTGTGGCACGCGGGGAGGGAGTGTGGCACGCGGGGAGGGAGTGTGGCACGCGGGAAGGGAGTGTGGTACGCGGGGAGGGAGCGTGGCACACGGTGAGTGTGGCTAAGGCAGGTAGGAGGCCTGCGCCAACTCCCCGTGCTTACCGGAGAGCGAGAGGGACCGGGCAGGCACCGTGTTATGCGGTGGAGCGCAAGGTGTCCCCTGTGCGTGTGCATAGCCCATCGGCCGGGCTAGGGTGGGCATCGAGCCAGGTGCCATGAAGCCGGCTCTACGCACTGGTCTCCTCGGGCCGGCGTAATCAGCCCTGGTCTTGACAGGAAGCCAGTGTATGGAGGCTAGCACTGGAGTAATATGATATAATATTTTGGGTTCTAGTCAGGATTCTAGCAGAAGTTTATTTAGTGCTTTATCCGGGTAGCTGGAAAGTAGAGCATTGCAGTAGTCTAACCTAGAAGTGACAAAAGCATGGATTAATTTTTCTGCATCATTTTTGGACAGAAAGTTTCTGATGGCTTTAGAAGCTTCTGATAGGCTCATTGACATAATTTGAGTCAATTGGAGGTGTACCTGTGGATGTATTTCAAGGCCTACCTTCAAACTCAGTTAATATTAGCTTGACATCATGGAGAAAAAATCAAAATCAGCCAAGACCTCAGAATTTTTTTGTAGACCTCCACAAGTCTGGTTCATCCTTGGGAGCAATTTCCAAATGCCTGAAGGTACCACGTTCATCTGAACAAACAATAGTATTCAAGTATAAACACCATGGGACCACGCAGCCGTCATACCGCTCAGGAAGGAGACGTATTCTGTCTCCTAGAGATTAATGTACTTTGGGGTGAAAAGTGCAAATCAATCCCAGAACAAGAGCAAAGGACCTTGTGAAGATGCTGGAGGAAAACGGTACAAAAGTATATATATCCACAGGAAAACGAGGCCTATGTCAACATAACCTGAAAGGCCGCTCAGCAAGGAAGAAGCCACTGCTCCAAAACTGCCATTAATAAAAGCCAGACTACAGTTTGCAACTGCACATGGGGACAAAGATCTTACTTTTTGGAGAAATGTCCTCTGGTCTGATGAAACAAAAATAGAACTGTTTGGCCACAGTGACCACTGTTATGTTTGGAGGAAAAAGAGGGAGGCTTGCAAGCTGAAGAACACCATCCCAAACGTGAAGCACGGGGGTAGCAGCATCATGTTGTGGGGTGCTTTGTTGCAGGAGGGGCTGGTGCAATTCACAAAATATATGGCATCATGAGGCAGGAAATGATGTGGATATATTGAAGCAACATCTCAAGACATCAGTTAAAGAAGTTAAAGCTTTGTCGAAAAATGGGTCTTCCAAATGGACAATGACCCCAAGCATACTTCCAAAGTTGTGGCAAAATGGCTTAAGGACAACAAAGTCAAAGTATTTCTGTGGCCATCACAAAGCCCTGACCTCAATCCTGTAGAAAATTTGTGGGCAGAACTGAAAAATCGTGTGCGAGCAAGGAGGCCTACAATCCTGACTCAGTTACACCAGCTCTGTCTGGAGGAATGGGCCAAAATTCCCCTAACTTATTGTGGGAAGCTTGTGGAAGGCTACCCAAAACGTTTGACTCAAGTTAAACAATTTAAAGGCAATGCTATCAAAAACGAATTGAGTGTATGTAAACTTCTGATCCACTGGGAATGTGATGAAAGAAATAAAAGCTGAAATAAATCATTCTCTCTACTATTATTCTGACATTTCACATTCTTAAAAAACGTGGTGATCCTAACTGACCTAAAGACAGGGAATTTTACTTGGATTAAATGTCAGAATTGTGGAAAAACTGAGTTTAAATGTATTTGGCTAAGGTGTATGTA
>NW_026285299.1:0-1422 GCF_023373465.1 Oncorhynchus keta | reverse complement strand
CTCCCCGTCTTCACCTCTCCCCCGTCTTCACCTCTCCCCGTCTTCACCTCTCCCCCGTCTTCACCTCTCTCCCGTCTTCACCTCTCCCCGTCTTCACCTCTCTCCCCGTCTTCACCTCTCTCCCGTCTTCACCTCTCTCCCGTCTTCACCTCTCTCCCCGTCTTCACCTCTCTCCCCGTCTTCACCTCTCCTCCCTCCCGTCTTCACCTCTCTCCCCGTCTTCACCTCTCCCCCGTCTTCACCTCTCCCCGTCTTCACCTCTCTCCCAGTCTTCACCTCTCTCCCCGTCTTCACCTCTCTCCCCGTCTTCACCTCTCCCCCTGTCTTCACCTCTCTCCCGTCTTCACCTCTCTCCCGTCTTCACCTCTCCCGTCTTCACCTCTCCCCGTCTTCACCTCTCTCCCGTCTTCACCTCTCCCCGTCTTCACCTCTCTCCCCGTCTTCACCTCTCTCCCAGTCTTCACCTCTCTCCCCGTCTTCACCTCTCCCCCGTCTTCACCTCTCTCCCCGTCTTCACCTCCCCGTCTTCACCTCTCCTTCACCTCTCTCCCCGTCTTCACCTCTCTCCCCGTCTTCACCTCTCTCCCCGTCTTCACCTCTCCCCCGTCTTCACCTCTCCCCGTCTTCACCTCTCCCCGTCTTCACCTCTCCCCCGTCTTCACCTCTCTCCCCGTCTTCACCTCTCTCCCAGTCTTCCCTCTCCCCGTCTTCACCTCTCCCCTCTTCACCTCTCCCCCGTCTTCACCTCTCTCCCCGTCTTCACCTCTCCCCGTCTTCACCTCTCCCCGTCTTCACCTCTCCCCGTCTTCACCTCTCCCCGTCTTCACCTCTCCCCCGTCTTCACCTCTCTCCCGTCTTCACCTCTCTTCACCTCTCTCCCCGTCTTCACCTCTCTCCCAGTCTTCACCTCTCTCCCGTCTTCACCTCTCTCCCCCCGTCTTCACCTCTCCCCGTCTTCACCTCTCTCCCCCCGTCTTCACCTCTCTCCCGTCTTCACCTCTCTCCCACCTCTCTCCGTCTTCACCTCTCTCCCCGTCTTCACCTCTCTCCCGTCTTCACCTCTCTCCCCGTCTTCACCTCTCCCCCCTCTTCACCTCTCCCCGTCTTCACCTCTCTCCCCGTCTTCACCTCTCCCCCCGTCTTCACCTCTCCCCGTCTTCACCTCTCCCCGTCTTCACCTCTCTCCCCGTCTTCACCTCTCCCCGTCTTCACCTCTCTTCACCTCTCTTCTTCACCTCTCTCCCCGTCTTCACCTCTCTCCCTTCACGTCTTCACCTCTCTCCCGTCTTCACCTCTCCCGTCTTCACCTCTCCCCCGTCTTCCCCTCTCCCCCGTCTTCACCTCTCTCCCCGTCTTCACCTCTCCTCCCGTCTTCACCTCTCCCCCGTCTTCACCTCTCCCCGTCTTCACCTCTCCCCGTCT
>NW_026285298.1:0-6246 GCF_023373465.1 Oncorhynchus keta | reverse complement strand
GCGCCCAGGAATTTGCTCTGGAATTCCAGACCTTGGCCGCTGGAGCAGGCTGGAACTACAGGGCCCTCATCGACCACTATCGGTGCAGCCTGCATGAGAACGTCCGACGTAAGCTGGCCTACAGCGATGCCACCATTTCTTGACCAACTGGTGGATTTCTCCATCCGGTTGATAACCTGCTGGTCACCCTCGACGTCCAGAGGGGGCTCTGCTGGTGCCATCCTCCAGCAAACCCGCTCCGGTGCCCATGGAGTTGGGAGGGGCTGCGCGTAGGGAGACTGGAGGAGGAGCCATCACGTGCACCATCTGTGGCCGCAGAGGGCACACTGCCCGGTCGGTGCCCTGTGGGTTCCTCTGGGAGTCGAGGCAACAGGCAGGGCACTCTGGCGTCACCCCAGGTGAGTTCGCACCACACTCATCGCACCACACTCATGACCACCGGTTTGTATCTGTTTGTTTCCATGATTGTTCCCCCGCATTCCCAGCATAAGGGCGCTCGTCGATTCAGGCACAGCTGGAAATTTTATCGATAGAGCGTTAGCCCTTAGTTTAGGGATCCTCACTATTAGTTAGACCTTTCCCAGTTCATGCTCTGGATAGTCGACCATTCTCCTTGTGGCGCAGGGGGTCACGAGGCGAAAATCAGTCTTTTCTTCATTAACTGTCCTGTGCTTCCCGTGGTACTAGGCCTTCCCTGGTTGGCCTGCCATAACCCCGCTATTTCCTGGCAGCAGAGGGCTCTCTACGGGGTGGTCGCGAGAGTGCTCGGGGGAGGTGTGTAGGGGATTCCGTTGGTGCGCATTCCCCAGAATATGCTGATTTGGCTCTCGCATTCTGTAAAAAGAAGGCGACTCAGTCTACCACCTCATCGACAGGGGGATTGAAGGCGGATCCCATCTCGCAGGCAGATGCTCGTGGCTATCCAGGAGACACATGTATCCCCTCTCACAGGCGACGACGGTGGACATGCCAGGCCCCTCCACTTTCCCCCTCCTCGAGTTTCTTTTTTGTGAAGAAGAAGGATGCGAGGTCTGTGCCCGTGCATTGACTATAGAGGTCTCAATCAAATCATGGTGAGGTACAGTTACCCGCTACCTCTTATCGCCACGGCGATTGAGTCAATGCATGGGGCGCGCTTCTTCTCTGAAACTGGATCTCAGAGTGCGTATAACCTGGTGCAGTATCCCGGGAGGGAGACTAGTGGAAGACAGCATTAAGGAAAT
Organism: Oncorhynchus keta; assembly: GCF_023373465.1. Taxonomy (NCBI): domain Eukaryota; kingdom Metazoa; phylum Chordata; class Actinopteri; order Salmoniformes; family Salmonidae; genus Oncorhynchus; species Oncorhynchus keta. The sequence goes on along the minus strand of NW_026285298.1, from coordinate 5,023 downwards.
ACCACCTCAGGAGCATTATGAATATTTAGTCATGTGGCGTTAGCGGCTTCGTTTAGGCGCTCGTGAGGAGACATGGGACACCGCTCATGTGCACCTTCAGCAGGCCGTGAGGCGGCCGAGAGCGAGCACAGACCGGGCCACCACAGTGAGGCCCCGGTGTTTGTGCCGGGGGACTGGGTCTGGCTCTCGACCCGAAACCTGCCCCTCCCGCCTGCCCTGCTGAAGCTGGACCCGCGGTTTGTGGGGCTATTAAAAGTCCTGAGGAGACTGAACGAGGTTTGCTACAGGTTACAGCTTCAACCAGATTACCGTATTAACCCCTCATTCCATGTGTCTCTCCTCAGGCCGGTGGTGGCTGGTCCACTCCAGGAGTCTGAGGTGGGGAGTTCCTCCGCCCCTCTGGACATCGAGGCAGCGTCGGCGTCTCTATCCCGGATCGCCCTGTGCCTCGTCCTCCAGGTCATCCCTAAGGTCGGTGTCGGGCGCGCTGCTGGAGCATAGACATAGAGAGAGAGGTCATCTCACTGTCATGTTTAATAACACTCCCACAGTGCCCCCCACACACACACACAGTATACTCATGGAACATGGTAATGTCCTGCAGTGTCTGTAGTCCCCAGCTTTCCCATAGCGTGTCGTAACTGTGGCTACGGGCATATGTCCCTAGGTTGAAGGCCAGTTCCGTACTCAAAAGAGTCAAGTATTTCGGAAACCGCATCTGGAGAGAGACAGGCGGAGAAATAAATAAACATCATGTTGAATGATGCATCTTTCAATCTCAGAGAGATGGCAGAGGCTCTCTCTTCATTGTGTTGAATTGATATTTAACTTGAATCCAGCACTTATGAGTTGCTTTAATGGTAATTACTTGGTAATGGTATACATACTGTATATATTGTTACAGTAGTATGGAGTAAGGCCCATGTAATGCAACATGTTAACAAAAGTAACCAATAGAAATTGTTGTTACTGGTAGTGTTGGAAAGCTATGAAAGGTAAGGGGCCTCTGGATGGGGCAGATTCCTGCACCGATCACACTGCGTCCTGCACCTATCACACTGCGTCCTGCACCTATCACACTGCTCCACCAAACACAATCAAACACTCGGTCACGGTGAGATAGAACTCAAAATGACAATTCGTTGTGAGAGCTTTAAGATATCAAATAACTTCTTTCAAGGATAAAAATGATAAAACTTTGAGTAAAAACATTGGCAACTTTGTGTGAAGAGGTGTGTAAAGCACAAATTGCATCCTGTACTTCTGCTTGACTTCCTGGTTATGGGTGCACATAATATGGCCGCTGACACAAAACATTGATTTTGAATGGGGATTCACATGTTAGTAATTCTATTTTTATAGAATGTTACCTGTGCAGGTGGTTCTGGGAGGTGGTGAAGATCAGATTGTGGCTCAGGATGTTGGAGAGAGGCACTGAGGTCAGCCCACTGCACCAGCTCCCCCAGTGGCCCCACTGTGGACCCACAGCCTCAGAGAGGACCCCTGGTTACAGAAATACCTAGAGAGGAGGAACACATGGATGTGGAGTAAAACAAAAAAAGTAGGCCTGGATGACCCAAGTTAAAAAATGTAAAGGCACTGCTACCAAATACTAATCGAGTGTATGTAAACTTCTGACCAACTGGGAATGTGATGAAAAAACAAAAGCTGAAATAAATCACTCTCTACTATTATTCTGACATTACCCATTCTTAAAATAAAGTGATGATCCTAACTGACCTAAGACAGGGAATGTTTACTAGGATTAAATGTCAGGAATTGTGAAAAACTGAGTATAAATGTATTTGGATAAGCTGTACTTCAACTGTATATGGGTAACCCTTGGTGTTGCAAACGCCATGCTCTACCAACTGAGGAACACAGGATCTGACTGTAACTATAGGCCTCTGTAGCTACATGATGCGGTAGCTATATGATGTACACTACCAGTCAAAAGTTTTAGAACACCTACTCATTCAAAGGTTTTACTTTATTTGTACTATTTTCTACATTGTAGAATAATAGTGAAGACATCAACACTATGAAATAACACATATAGAATCATGTATTAACCAAAGAAAAGTGTTCAACAAATTACAATATATTTTATATTTGAGATTCTTAAAATAGCAAGCCTTTGCCTTAATGACAGCTTTTCCAACAGTATTGAAGGAGTTCCCACACATGCTGAGCACTTGGTGGTTGCTTCTCCTTCACTCTGAGGCCTGACTCATCCCAAACCATCTCAATTTGGTTGAGGTTGGGGGATTGTGGAAGCCAGGTCATTGATGCAGCACTCCATCACTCTCCTTCTTGGTAAAATAGCCCTTACACCGCCTGGAGGTGTGTTGGGTCATTGTCCGGTTGAAAAACAAGTTATAGTCCTCCTAAGCGCAAACCAGATGGGATGGCGTATCGTTGCAGAATGCTGTGGTAGCCATGCTGGTTAAGTGTGCCTTGAATTATAAATAAATCACAGACAGTGTCACCAGCAAAGCACCCCCACACCATAACACTTCCTCCTCCATGCTTCACGGTGGAAAATACACATGCAGAGATCATCCGTTCACCCACACCACGTCTCAAAAAGACACGGCGGTTAGAACCAAAAATCTGTCATTTGGACTCCATACCAAAAGACAACTTTCCACCAGTCTAATGTTCATTGCTCGTGTTTTTGGCTCAGGCAGGTCTCTTCTTATTATTGGTGTCCTTTAGTAGTGGTTTCTTTGCAGCAATTCGACCATGAAGGCCTGATACACAGTGTCCTCTGAACAATTGATGTTGAGATGTTTCTGTTACTGCATTTATTTTGGCTGCAATTTCTGAGACTGGTAATGCTAATGAACTTATCCTCTTATCCTGCAGCAGAGGTAACTCTGGGTCTTCCATTCCTGTGGCGGTCCTCATGAGAGCCAGTTTCATCATAGCGCTTGATGGTTTTTGCGAGTGCACTTGAAAACTTGAGTTCTTGAAATTTTCAACCTTGACTGACCTTCATGTCTTAAAGTAATGATGGATTGTCGTTTCTCTTTGCTTATTTGAGCTGTTCTTGCCATAATATGAACTTGGTCTTTTACCAAACAGGGCTATCTTCTGTATACCCCCCTACCTTGTCACAATATAACTGATTGGCTCAAACGCATAAGGAAGGAAAGAAATTCCACAGATCAACTTTTAAGAAGGCACACCTGTTAATTGAAATGCATTCCAAGTGACTACCTCATGAAGTTGGTTGAGAGAATGCCTAGAGTGTGCAAAGCTGTCATCAAGGCAAAGGGAAGCTATTTGAAGAATGTTTACATCTTTTTTGCTTACTATGTGTTATTTCATCGTCTTGATGTATTCACTATTATTCTACAATGTAGAAAATAGTACAAATAAAGAAACTCTTGAATGAGTAGGTGTTCTAAAACTTTTGTAGTTCCAGTGTGGTTCCAAGTTTGGGGTTTGATTCCTGCATGCACTGTAAGTTGCTGTTGATACTAAATGTGTGTTCTAAACAACCATATTGTATTATTGTTAGTTAGAGAGAGGTCTGGTTGTGGTCCTTGCTGTCCTACCTGTTTGTGGTCCTCTTGTGCTCACAGTGTGTGGGGCTGATGACCGAGGCTGTTTCTGGGCCATTCTTTGTATCTCTCTCTCCACGGACCGCACCAACTGTGTGAAATTATTATATCAAATAAGATTATTTGAACTAGTTTGTCACACAGCCACACTTTTAGGAGTGTAGGTGTACTTCTGCAGAAGGATGGTGAGAGCCTCTTTAGCAGGTTGGGGAGCGTCTCACTCCCTCGTTAGCCACTGCACCTGAGAGCTCAGAGCCTCCAAACATAGAGCCAGTCTGCACACGCTGTGACCATGGTTACCTGGGGGATAATTGACAGTACAGGAAGTTGATATTATATATGTAGAGTCAATGTGTATTCCGTTACCATGTGACCTGAGTCTCTGTTTTTTTGGTCATGTCATATGGTCAGGGGAAATCCCGTCCGTGTTCTGGTAACATGTTGTATTGCACAGTAAAGTAGTGCATATCCTTTGAATTATAATATTCATGTCCTTTTTCACAGTCCATGCAGTCTATGTTATATGGCACAGTGAGAAATACACTGAATTCTGAGACATGACTCCATAATGTCATCCAGCAAACATTCCAAACGAAGACCCCTGTATGGATCCCCTGTACACACATCATATTGTAAAAGGCATCGCTAATTAGACCATGTCCTAGGATAAAATACCAGATTGCATCATACACAGGTTATGTAATGACATCTATTCTAGTTGGCTAGAGTGATTATGGTCATTCATTTAAACATGCACCTAGTGCGAAGAATAATCATTTGACAGTGGAACTGAAATGTCCAACATGCCTATTTTAGGACAGATAGTGATGGCAATGAGTCATAATTCCTGACATTCAAATATTGTTGGAGTGGTAACTGGAGATTTTCACATGATTATGATATCCTCACGTGGCTTTGTGGACTCAGAAAGGTCCCACACACACACACACACACACACACACAGGACTGACACGCGCACACACACATACACATGCAGGACTGACACATGCTCACAAACACACAGATAGACAGAAACACACACAATCCTAGACATACGTGAATGTTTACACAGACGCCATAACGGGCAACGCTGGCCCTTGACTAAAATTGATGACATCACCTCCAGTTCAAGTCATATTGAGGTCAGATGTAAACATTCTCTCCCTAACACTGCCCTTTCATATTAGTCAGAGGGACAACTTTTACTGTAAGACATCATCATGTGTAGTGCTTCACTCTTTGTACACTGTGCTCTAGTGCAGTGTATCCCAGGTCCTCGAGTACCCCCCCCCCCAACAGTACACGGTTTGTATTGTAGCCCTGGGCAAGCACACCTGATTCAACTTGTCAGCTAATCATCAATCCCTCAATGAGCTGAATGAGGTGTGTTTGTCCAGGGCAACAATACAAATATGTACTGTTAGGGGTACTCGAGGACCAGGGTTGGGATACAA
>NW_026285297.1:0-6105 GCF_023373465.1 Oncorhynchus keta | reverse complement strand
TAACCATAACTCTATAACCATAACTCTATAACCATAACCATAACTCTATAACCATAACTCTATAACCATAACTCTATAACCGTCTAACCATAACTCTATAACCGTAACCATAACTCTATAACCATAACCATAACTCTATAACCATAACACTATAACCATAACTCTATTACCATAACTCTATAACCATAACTCTATAACCATAACCATAACTCTATAACCATAACTCTATAACCCATAACCATAACCATAACTCTATAACTGTAACCATAACTCTAACTCTAACCATAACTAACCATAACTCTATAACCATAACTCTAACCACAACCATAAATAATCATAACTCTATAACCATAACTCTATAACCATAACTAACTATAACCATAACCATAACCATCTATAATAACACTATAACCATTCATAACACTATAACCATAACTCTATAACCATATAACCATAACTCTATAACCATAACTCTATAACCATAACTCTGTAACCATAACCTATAACCATAACTCTATAACTATAACCATAACTCTATAACCATAACTAACCATAACTCTATAACCATAACTCTATGACCACACCATAACTCTATAATCCATAACTCTATAACCATAACCTATAACTCTATAACTCTAACTATAAATTATACCATAACTCTATAACCATAACTCTATTACCATAACTCTATAACTATAACCATAACTCTATAACCATAACTATAAATATAACTAACCATAACTCTATAACCATAACTCTATAACCATAATCCTATAAACTATAACTTATAACCATAATGTCCATAACCTTTAACCTATATCTATAACCATAACTCTATAACCATAACTATAATCTTAACTCCTATGTACCCCATAACTCTATAACCATAAATTCTCTATAACCATAACTATAATGTATAATCTATAACCATAACTCTATAACCATAACCATAACTCTATAACCATAACTCTGCCATAACCTATAACGCTCTATACCATAAGCCTATAATCATAACTCTATAACTACTCATAACTCTATAACCATAACTCTATAACCATAACTGTCCCCATGACCATAATTTGTATAAACCCTAATACTATAAAATAAGTCTTGGTTTTAAATGTCAACATCATAAGCCTCTATAAGTTTGTTTTCCATAACTATATACTCTATAACCATAATGTCTCTATAACCTCTATGACCATAACTCTATAACCATAAATTATAACCATAACTCATAAATTCATAGATCTATAATCCTCTATAACCATAACTATAACATCTATATAACCCATAACACTATAATCATAACCATATGACTCTATAATTATAACTCTATAAATTCAGTCTATAACTATAATTATAAATTCATAACACTATAACATAACTTTTCCATAAATACCACTATACAGTCTCTATAACCATAACTCTATAATCTAACTTTATGAAAATTACTCTATAAACAAGTCTCTATAACCATAACTCTATAGCTCTATAACTGTGCAATACACCATTTATAAATTGATATAAGCTTAACAGAGTTTATAAATTCTAATTCTATGACCTAAACTATAATGCTTCTATAACCATAACTCTATAAATCATAAGCTCTATGCCTCAATCTCACGCAAATCTCATAAACCTTAACCATAACTCTATAACCATAACTCTATAACCATAACTCTATAACCATAACTCTATAACCATCTAATCATAACTCTATAACCATCTCTATAACCATAACTCTATGACCATAACTCTATGACCATAACCACAACTCCTATAATCATAACCAAAACTCTATAACCATAACTCTATGACTCTATGTGGTTCTGTAGCTCAGTTGGTAGAGCATGGCGCTTGCGCCAGGGTAGTGGGTTCGATTCCGGGACCACCCATACGTAAGAATGTATGCACACATGACTGTAAGTCGCTTGGATAAAGCGTCTGCTAAATGGCATATATATGACCATAACCACAACTCTATAATCATAACCGAAGAACAGGGCTCCGGGCAGCCGAGCGGAAATGGAGTCAGAAAAGCTAAGCGCCCCTTCGGACCTGGCATCCTTTCGCTCCCTCCTCTCTACATTTTCCTCCTCTGTCTCTGCTGCAAAAGCCACTTTCTACCACTCTAAATTCCAAGCATCTGCCTCTAACCTTAGGAAGCTCTTTGCCACCTTCTCCTCCCTCCTGAATCCTCCTCCCCCTCCCCCTCCTCCCTCTCTGCAGATGACTTCGTCAACCATTTTGAAAAGAAGGTCGACGACATCCGATCCTCGTTTGCTAAGACAAACGACACCGCTGGTTCTGCTCACACTGCCCTACCCTGTGCTCTGACCTCTTTCTCCCCTCTCTCCCAGATGAAATCTCCGCGTCTTGTCAAAGGACGAGACACGGCCATAGCCCAACAACCTGCCCGCTCGACCCTACCCCCAGGTCACTCTCTTCTCCCAGACCATTCCGCTGAGACCTTTTCCCTCACCTCACCTCAGCCACACTCAACTCATCCCTGACCGCTGGCTACGTCCTTCCGTCTTCAAGAGAGCGCTTTCGACTCTGTCACCCTTCTGAAAAAACCTACACTCGGGATGACTGCCTCCTGGTGTCACCAACTACAGACCAGTATCCCTTCTTTCTTTTCTCTCCAAAACTCTTGAACGTGCCGTCCTTGGCCAGCTCTCCCGCTATCTCTCTCAGAATGACCTTCTTGATCCAAATCAGTCAGGTTTCAAGACTAGTCATTCAACTGAGACTGCTCTTCTCTGTATCACGGAGGCGCACCCGCATGCCCGACTAAAGCATCACTCACTCCTCTGCTCTCATCCTTCTAGACCTATCGGCTGCCTTCGATACTGTGAACCATCAGACTCCATCCTCTCCAATCAAAATCTCCAGAGTTGGGCATCTCTCCTCCGCAACAAAGCCTCGCTTGGTTGCTGCCAAGCTACCTGACAGGTCGCTCCTACCAGGTGGCGTGGCGAGAATCTGTCTCCTCACCACGCGCTCTCACCACTGGTGTCCCCCAGGGCTCTGTTCTAGGCCCTCTCCTATTCTCGCTATACACCAAGTCACTTGGCTCTGTCATAACCTCACATGGTCTCTCCTATCATTGCTATGCAGACGACACACAATTAATCTTCTCTTTCCCCCTTCTGATGACCAGGTGGCGAATCGCATCTCTGCATGTCTGGCAGACATATCTGTGTGATGACAGATCACCACCTCAAGCTGAACCTCGGCAAGACGGAGCTGCTCTTCCTCCCGGGAAGGACTGCCCGTTCCATGATCTCGCCATCACGGTTGACAACTCCATTGTGTCCTCCTCCCAGAGCGCTAAGAACCTTGGCGTGATCCTGGACAACACCCTGTCGTTCTCAACTAACATCAAGGCGGTGGCCCGTTCCTGTAGGTTCATGCTCTACAACATCCGCAGAGTACGACCCTGCCTCACACAGGAAGCGGCGCAGGTCCTAATCCAGGCACTTGTCATCTCCCGTCTGGACTACTGCAACTCGCTGTTGGCTGGGCTCCCTGCCTGTGCCATTAAACCCCTACAACTCATCCAGAACGCTGCAGCCCGTTTGGTGTTCAACCTTCCCAAGTTCTCTCCACGTCACCCCGCTCCTCCGCTCTCTCCACTGGCTTCCAGTTGAAGCTCGCATCCGCTACAAGACCATGGTGCTTGCCTACGGAGCTGTGAGGGAACGGCACCTCAGTACCTCCAGGCTCTGATCAGGCCCTACACCCAAACAAGGGCACTGCGTTCATCCACCTCTGGCCTGCTCGCCTCCCTACCACTGAGGAAGTACAGTTCCCTCTCAGCCCAGTCAAAACTGTTCGCTGCTCTGGCTCCCCAATGGTGGAACACACTCCCTCACGGCACGCCAGGACAGCGAGTCAATCACCACCTTCCGGAGACACCTGAAACCCCACCTCTTTAAGGAATACCTAGGATAGGATAAGTAATCCTTCTCACCCCCTTAAAAGGTTTAGATGCACTATTGTAAAGTGGCTGTTCTACTGGATGTCATAAGGTGAATGCACCAATTTGTAAGTCGCTCTGGATAAGAGCGTCTGCTAAATGACTTAAATGTAAATGTAAATAACTCTATAACCAAACCTATAACCATAACCATAACTCTATAACCATAACTCTATAAAATACCATAACCATAACTCATAACAGCAAATCATACAGGGCATGGGAACCAGGCAGTAAATCACATACATGGCATGGGAACCAGGCAGCAACAAACACATACAGGGCATGGGAACCAGGCAGCAACACATACAGGGCATGGGAACCAGGCAGCAACACATAACATAACCAATGGGAACCAGGCAGCAAATCATAACATACATGGCATGGGAACCAGGCAGCAACACATACAGGGCATGGGAACCAGGCAGCAACACATACAGGCATGGGAACCAGGCAGCAACACATACAGGGCATGGGAACCAGGCAGCAACACATACAGGGCATGGGAACCAGGCAGCAACACATACAGGGCATGGGAACCAGGCAGCAACACATACAGGGCATGGGAAATCCAGGCAGCAACACATACAGGGCATGGGAACCAGGCAGCAGCACATACAGGGCATGGGAACCAGGCAGCAACACATACAGGGCATGGGAACCAGGCAGCAACACATACAGGGCATGGGAACCAGGCAGCAGCAACACATACAGGGCATGGGACCCAGGCAGCAACACATACAGGGCATGGGAACCAGGCAGCAACAGTTAGTACATGGGCATGGGAACCAGGCAGCAACACATACAGGGCATGGGAACCAGGCAGCAACACATACATGGCATGGGAACCAGGCAGCAACACATACAGGGCATGGGAACCAGGCAGCAACACATACAGGGGCATGGGAACCAGGCAGCAACACATACAGGGGGCATGGGAACCAGGCAGCAACACATACATGGCATGGGAAACTTCATGACTCGCCAGGGAAGAATCAGAACAAAAGAGAGAAAGTTAGAGAGAGAGAGAGGAGGGAAGGGAGAGAGAGGGTTGGGGAAGAGGAATAGAATGAGAGAGAGAGAGAGAGAGAGAGAGAGAGGGGAGAGAGAGAGAGAGAGAGAGAGAGAGAGAGAGAGAGAGAGAGAGAGAGAGAGAGAGAGAGAGACAGAGAGGAGAGAGAGGGAGATAGAGAGAGAGAGAGAGAGAGAGAGAGAGAGAGAGAGACAGAGAGAGAGAGAGAGAGAGAGAGAGGAGAGAGAGAGAGAGAGACAGAGAGACAGAGAGAGAGAGAGAGAGAGAGAGAGAGAGAGAGAGAGAGAGAGAGAGAGAGAGAGAGACAGAGAGAGAGAGACAGAGAGAGAGAGAGACAGAGAGAGAGAGAGACAGAGAGAGACAGAGAGTGCTGAGATCACAGAGAGAGGGAGCTGAGTCATGGAGACATTCAACGACCAGTAATGCGGCTAGTCCGTCTGGCTAATCACTCTAGTGACAGGCCAGAGGAAACAGAGGTCACACTTTATTTGGATGGTCTGGATGTTCCATGTGTAGATGCTCTACAGATGATCATACTATCAACAAACTATCTGCTGGTTGGTTAGGGTCAGGGTTAGGTTTAGAATAAGGGTTAAGGTTAAGGGTTAAGGTTAGGGTTAGTAGATAGTTAGTTGAAAATGTTACGGATAGTGTGAAGAGCATCTCCAGACGGACTATCGGGGGGCCAGGTCAAAGCAGCCAGATGTGGTGATTATAAGGACCTCCCTCACAATGGAGAGGTGACCGTACAAACCACAGTGGAAACCAGCACCACAAGCACGGATGGAAATTAAACCAGCCCGCTTGCCCGAGGCTAGTACTTTTCATGACGGGTTTGGTTGAAAATGTGCCAAATTAGCCCGGCTGTGCAAAACTTCAACTACATTCCTGACTACTAAATGCAGTAGATGGGTATCTTAATTTGATTACCCTGTTGTAGGAGAGGTTTAAAAAAATATATGATTTTCTTACTGTAGCAAACTGGCCCAAATTAAGATCCTACATCTGTACATCCACAACCGCTTAACTATCTCTGGTACATCAACGTCTAACCACAGAACAGAACCCTCAGAGGGACTGGAGAAGC
>NW_026285296.1:0-2789 GCF_023373465.1 Oncorhynchus keta | reverse complement strand
TTTATTTAACCAGGTAGGCTAGTTGAGAACAAGTTCTCATTTGCAACTGCGACCTGGCCAAAATAAAGCATAGCAGTGTGAACAGACAACAGAGTTACACATGGAGTAAACAATTAACAAGTCAATAACACAGCAGAAAAAAATGGGCAGTCTATATACAATGTGTGCAAAAGGCATGAGGAGGTAGGCGAATAATACAATTTTGCAGATTAACACTGGAGTGATAAATGATCAGATGGTCATGTACAGGTAGAGATATTGGTGTGCAAAAGAGCAGAAAAGTAAATAAATAAAAAACAGTATATAAACAGTATGGGAATGAGGTAGGTGAAAATGGGTGGGCTATTTACCAATAGACTATGTACAGCTGCAGCGATCGGTTAGCTGCTCGGATAGCTGATGTTTGAAGTTGGTGAGGGAGATAAAAGTCTCCAACTTCAGCGATTTTTGCAGTTCGTTCCAGTCACAGGCAGCACAGTACTGGAACGAAAGGCGGCCAAATGAGGTGTTGGCTTTAGGGATGATCAGTGAGATACACCTGCTGGAGCGCGTGCTACGGATGGGTGTTGCCATCGTGACCAGTGAACTGAGATAAGGCGGAGCTTTACCTAGCATGGACTTGTAGATGACCTGGAGCCAGTGGGTCTGGCGACGAATATGTAGTGAGGGCCAGCCGACTAGAGCATACAAGTCGCAGTGGTGGGTGGTATAAGGTGCTTTAGTGACAAAACGGATGGCACTGTGATAGACTGCGTCCAGTTTGCTGAGTAGAGTATTGGAAGCCATTTTGTAGATGACATCGCTGAAGTCGAGGATCGGTAGGATGATCAGTTTTACTAGGGTAAGCTTGGCAGCGTGGTGAAGGAGGCTTTGTTGCGGAATAAGCCGACTCTTGATTTGATTTTCGATTGGAGATGTTTGATGTGAGTCTGGAAGGAGAGTTTGCAGTCTAGTCAGACACCTAGGTACTTATAGATGTCCACATATTCAAGGTCGGAACCATCCAGGGTGGTGATGCTAGTCGGGCATGGCGGGTGCAGGCAGCGTCGGTTGAAAAGCATGCATTTGGTTTCAGCGTTTAAGTTGGAGGCCACGGAAGGAGTGCTGTATGGCATTGGCTTCGTTTGGAGGTTAGATAGCACAGTGTCAATAGCGGGCGAAAGTATATAGAATGGTGTCGTCTGCGTAGAGGTGGATCAGGAATCGCCACGGCAAGAGCAACATCATTGATATATACAGAGAAAGAGTCGGCCTGGGAGAACTGAACCCCCTGTGGCACCCCCATAGAGACTGCCAGAGGACCGGACAGCATGCCCTCTGATTTGACACACTGAACTCTGTCTGCAAAGTAATTGGTGAACCAGGCAAGGCAGTCATCCGAAAAACCGAGGCTGTTGAGTCTGCCGATAAGAATTTGGTGATTGACAGAGTCGAAAGCCTTGGCAAGGTCGATGAAGACGGCTGCACAGTACTGTCTTTATCGATGGCGGTTATGATATCATTTAGTACCTTGAGTGTGGCTGAGGTGCACCGTGACCGGCTCGGAAACCGGTGCACAGCGGAGAAGGTACGGTGGGATTCGAGATGGTCAGTGACCTGTTTGTTGACTTGGCTTTCGAAGACCTTAGATAGGCAGGGCAGGATGGATATAGGTCTATAGCAGTTTGGGTCCAGGGTGTCTCCCCTTTGAAGAGGGGATGACTGCGGCAGCTTTCAATCCTTGGGGATCTCAGACGATATGAAAGAGTTGAACAGGCTGGTAATAGGGTTGCGACAATGGCGGCAGATAGTTTCAGAAATAGCGGGTCCAGATTGTCAAGCCCAGCTGATTTGTACGGGTCCAGGTTTTGCAGCTCTTTCAGAACATCTGCTATCTGGATTTGCAAAGGAGAACCTGGAGAGGCTTGGGTGAGGAACTACGGGGGCGGAGCTGTTGGCCGAGGTTGAGTAGCCAGGCGGAAGGCATGGCCGCCGTTGAGAAGTGCTTATTGAAGTTTTCGATAATCATGGATTTATCGGTGGAGGCAGAGCCTAGCCTCAGTGCAGTGGGCAGCTGGGGAGGAGGTGCTCTTGTTCTCATGGACTTCACAGTGTCCCAGAACTTTTTTGGAGTTGGAGCTACAGGATGCAAACTTCTGCCTGAAGAAGCTGGCCTTAGCTTTCCTGACTGACTGCGTGTATTGGTTCCTGACTTCCTGAACAGTTGCATATCACGGGGCTATTCGATGCTATTGCAGTCCGCCACAGGATGTTTTTGTGCTGGTCGAGGGCAGTCGGTCTGGAGTGAACCAAGGGCTGTATCTGTTCTTGGTTCTGCATTTTTTGAACGGAGCATGCTTATCTAAAATGGTGAGGAAGTTACTTTTAAAGAATGACCAGGCATCCTCAACTGACGGGATGAGGTCAATGTCCTTCCAGGATACACGGGCCAGGTCGATTAGAAAGGCCTGCTCACAGAAGTGTTTTAGGGAGCGTTTGACAGTGATGAGGGGTGGTCGTTTGACTGCGGCTCCGTGGCGGATACAGGCGATGAGGCAGTGATCGCTGAGATCCTGGTTGAAGACAGCGGAGGTCATATTTGGAGGGCCAGTTGGTCAGGATGACGTCTATGAGGGTGCCCTTGTTTACAGAGTTAGGGTTGTACCTGGTGGGTTCCTTGATGATTTGAGTGAGATTGAGGGCATCTAGCTTAGATTGTAGGACTGCCGGGGTGTTAAGCATATCCCAGTTTAGGTCACCTAACAGAACAAACTCTGAAGCTAGATGGGGGCGATCAATTCACAAATGGT
>NW_026285295.1:0-4279 GCF_023373465.1 Oncorhynchus keta | reverse complement strand
TCAGACCAGTCAATTTTGCATTTTTGAGCATGTCAAATTTCATATGGTAAATGCACATTGAAACATATTGCAAATGTGCGCGCGCACTTGCAATATGATCTATAATGGAAAACATCACCTAATGGACATGATGAAATCAACACAACAGAGTGATGGAAATGTACAACTATCACTGCTCGGCCATCTCTGTGTCCATCAGACCAGTCAATTTTGCATTTTTGAGCATGTCAAATTTCATATGGTAATGCACATTGAAACATATTGCAAATGCGCGCACTTGCAATATGATTCTATAGTGAAAACATCACCTAATGGACATGATGAAATCAACACAACGAGTGATGGAAATGCATAACCATCACTGCCCGGCCATCCTGTGTTCCCATCAGACCAGTCATCTAATTCCTGAATGACCGGTAAATGCATGACAACCATATATTTTTATTTTTGGGTTACCAGTTGCACCAACAATGCACGTGATTTGCAAAAAGTGAAAAACATCAACAAATGGAGATGATGAAATCAACACAACAGTGATGGAAATGTACAACCATCACTGCTCGGCCATCCTGTGTCCATCAGACCAGTCAATTTTGCATTTTTGAGCATTTCAAATTTCATATGGTAATGCACATTGAAACATATTGCAAATGCGCGCGCACTTGCAATATGATTCTATAGTGTAAAACATCACCTAATGGACATGATGAAATCAACACAACGAGTGATGGAAATGTACAACTATCACTGCTCGGCCATCCTGTGTCCATCAGACCAGTCAATTTTGCATTTTTGAGCATGTCAAATTTCATATGGTAAATGCACATTGAAACATATTGCAAATGCGCGCGCACTTGCAATATGATTCTATAGTGTAAAAACATCACCTAATGGACATGATGAAATCAACACAACGAGTGATGGAAATGTACAACTATCACTGCCCGGCCATCCTGTGTTCCCATAGCGAGCATTAATATCAGAATGACCGGTAAATGCATTCACAACCATATTTTCATTTTTGGGTTACCAGGTGCCTATTTTCAATCACCAGTTGCACAACATGCGTATCCATCAGAATATTTTAAACAGTCCATAAAGCACTCAGGACTGCCCCCATGAGATGGAGGGCCGTAGTAGTGACTCCCATAGCTGGGCATGGATAATAGGAGTCCCGTGCAATTGCATTTACAACCATATTTTAATTTTTGGGTTACTCAGTTGCACAACAATGCACGTGCATTTGCAATATGATTCTATAGTGAAAAACATCACCTAATGGACATGATGAAATCAACACAACAAGTGATGGAAATGTACAACTATCACTGCTCGGCCATCCTGTGTTCATCAGACCAGTCAATTTCACATTCCTGCAGGATTTTTATAGCATGACAAATTCGTGATGGTACCTGCCCATTGAACCATATTGCAAATGCACAGTGACTTTGCAAAAGTGAGAAAACATAAACAAATGGACATGATGAAATCAACACAACAGGTGATGGAAATGTACAACTATCACTGCTCAGCCATCCTGTGTTCATCAGACCAGTCAATTTTGCATTTTTGAGCATGTCAAATTTCATATGGTAAATGCACATTGAAACATATTGCAAATGCGCGTGCACTTGCAATATGATTCTATAGTGAAAAAACATCACCTAATGGACATGATGAAATCAACACAACGAGTGATGGAAATGTACAACTATCACTGCTCGGCCATCCTGTGTCCATCAGACCAGTCAATTTTGCATTTTTGAGCATGTCAAATTTCATATGGTAAATGCACATTGAAACATATTGCAAATGCGCGCGCACTTGCAATATGATTCTATAGTGTAAAACATCACCTAATGGACATGATGAAATCAACACAACGAGTGATGGAAATGTACAACTATCACTGCCCGGCCATCCTGTGTTCCCATAGCGAGCATTAATATCAGAATGACCGGTAAATGCATTTACAACCATATTTTTATTTTTGGGTTACCAGTTGCACAACAATGCACGTGCATTTGCAATATGATTCTATAGTGTAAAAACATCACCTAATGGACATGATGAAATCAACACAACAAGTGATGGAAATGTACAACTATCACTGCTCGGCCATCCTGTGTTCATCAGACCAGTCAATTTCACATTCCTGCAGGATTTTTATAGCATGACAAATTCGTGATGGTACCTGCCCATTGAACCATATTGCAAATGCACAGTGACTTTGCAAAAGTGAGAAAACATAAACAAATGGACATGATGAAATCAACACAACAGGTGATGGAAATGTACAACTATCACTGCTCAGCCATCCTGTGTTCATCAGACCAGTCAATTTTGCATTTTTGAGCATGTCAAATTTCATATGGTAAATGCACATTGAAACATATTGCAAATGCGCGCGCACTTGCAATATGATTCTATAGTGAAAAAACATCACCTAATGGACATGATGAAATCAACACAACGAGTGATGGAAATGTACAACTATCACTGCTCGGCCATCCTGTGTCCATCAGACCAGTCAATTTTGCATTTTTGAGCATGTCAAATTTCATATGGTAAATGCACATTGAAACATATTGCAAATGCGCGCGACTTGCAATATGATTCTATAGTGTAAAAACATCACCTAATGGACATGATGAAATCAACACAACGAGTGATGGAAATGTACAACTATCACTGCCCGGCCATCCTGTGTTCCCATAGCGAGCATTAATATCAGAATGACCGGTAAATGCATTTACAACCATATTTTTATTTTTGGGTTACCAGTTGCACAACAATGCACGTGCATTTGCAATATGATTCTATAGTGTAAAAACATCACCTAACGGAGATGATGAAATCAACACAACGAGTGATGGAAATGTACAACTATCACTGCTCGGCCATCCTGTGTTCATCAGACCAGTCAATTTTGCATTTTTGAGCAAGGTCAAATTTCATATGGTAAATGCACATTGAAACATATTGCAAATGCACGTGCACTTGCAATATGATTATATAGTGAAAAACATCACAAAATGGACATGATGAAGTCAACACAACGAGTGATGGAAAGGAACAACTATCACTGCCCGGCCATCCCGAGTTCATCAGGCCAGTCAATTTTGCATTTCTGCAGGATTTTTGAGCATGTCAAATTTCTTACGTCATTTGGCCCACAAAAAATCCTTATGCACAATTTAAAAAAATATATAAAAAATATGATAATAAAATTGGACAAAAGTATATTCATACAGTTCTTACACATGTGTAATTGACAAAAAAATTGAAAGAATTTCAAAAACGGTCCAGAAAGCACTTTTAAGGGTGTGTGAAGTTTTTACAAAATTTTGACATTTTTGACTTTTGACTTTTGACTTCCTATGAAATCATATTGGAATTGGACAAAACATATTCCTTATGCGCATGTAAAAAAAAAAAAATTATGATAATAAAATTGGACAAAAGTATATTCATACAGTTCTTACACATGTGTAATTGACAAAAATCGAAAGAATTTCGAAAAACGGTCCAGAAAGCACTTTTTTATGGGTGTGTGAAGTTTTTACAAAATTTTGACATTTTTGACTTTTGACTTTTGACTTCCTATGAAATCATATTGGAATTGGACAAAACATATTCCTTATGCGCATATAAAAAAAATTAAAAAATTATGATAATAAAATTGGACAAAAGTATATTCATACAGTTCTTACACATGTGTAATTGACAAAAAATCGAAAGAATTTCGAAAACGGTCCAGAAAGCACTTTTTATGGGTGTGTGAAGTTTTTACAAAATTTTGACATTTTTGACTTTTGACTTTTGACTTCCTATGAAATCATATTGGAATTGGACAAAACATATTCCTTATGCGCATATAAAAAAATTTAAAAAATTATGATAATAAAATTGGACAAAAGTATATTCATACAGTTCTTACACATGTGTAATTGACAAAAAAATCGAAAGAATTTCGAAAAACGGTCCAGAAAGCACTTTTTAAGGGGTGATAAGTTTTTGAAAAAAAGTTCATTTTTCAAAATTTTACTTTTGGACATTAATTTGGGTTACATATCCAATATGAAAAACCCCGATGGAGCGCATTTGCCCCCTGTTGAATTTTTAAAGTGTTACAACTGGCAATTACCATATGGCATTTGCAATACACTTTGGATGAATCAACGCCGAATTGGGTGGTATTGGCCAATGTGTATATGGTTTGTCCGATGCCAATGACATGCCATTCATTTTTGTCCAATACAGGGGGTATTCCCTTACA
>NW_026285294.1:0-4866 GCF_023373465.1 Oncorhynchus keta | reverse complement strand
GTATTGTATTTTGACATACCAGCTCGATCTACTGTCTCTATTGTATTATGACAGACCAGCTAGATCTACTGTCTCCATTGTATTATGACAGACCAGCTAGATCTGCTGTCTTTATTATATTCTGACAGACCAGCTAGATCTACTGTCTGTATTGTATTTTGACAGACCAGCTAGATCTACTGTCTCTATTATGTTTTGACAGACCAGCTCAATCTACTGTCTCTATTACATTATGACAGACCAGCTCGATCTACTGTCTGTATTGTATTTTGACAGACCAGCTCGATCTACTGTCTCTATTGTATTATGACAGACCAGCTAGATCTACTGTCTCTATTGTATTATGACAGACCATCTATATCTACTGTCTCTATTGTATTATGACAGACCAGCTAGATCTACTGTCTCTATTATGTTTTGACAGACCAGCTAGATCTACTGTCTCTATTACATTTTGACAGACCAGCTTGATCTACTGTCTGTATTGTATTTTGACAGACCAGCTAGATCTACAGTCTTTATTACATTATGACAGACCAGCGAGATCTACTGTCGCTTTTATAACATGACAGTCCAGCTAGATCTACTGTCTGTATTGTATTTTGACAGACCAGCTAGATCTACTGTCTCTATTATGTTTTGACAGACCAGCTCGATCTACTGTCTCTATTACATTTTGACAGACCAGCTTGATCTACTGTCTGTATTGTATTTTGACAGACCAGCTCGATCTACTGTCTCTATTGTATTTTGACAGACCAGCTAGATCTACTGTCTCTATTACATTATGACAGACCATCTCGATCTACTGTCTGTATTGTATTTTGACAGACCAGCTCGATCTACTGTCTCTATTGTATTATGACAGACCAGCTAGATCACTGTCTCTGTTGTGACATGACAGACCATCTATCTACTGTCTCTATTGTATGACAGATAAGCTAGATGTACTGTCTCTATTATAACATGACAGACCAGCTAGATCCTACGGTCTCTATTATATTATGACAGACCAGCTGGATCTACTGTCGCTTTTATAACATGACAGTCAGCTAGATCTTGCTGTCTCTATTGTATTTTGACAGACCAGCTAGGTCTACTGTCTCTATTATGTTTTGACAGACCAGCTAGATCTACTGTCTGTATTGTATTTTGACAGACCAGCTAGATCTGCTGTCTCTGTCTTTATTATGACAGACCAGCTAGATCTACTGTCTCTTTATAATATGACAGACCAGCTAGATCTGCTGTCTTTATTATATTATGACAGACCAGCTAGGTCTACTGTCTCTATTGTATTATGACAGACCAGCTAGATCTACTGTCTCTGTGTATTATGACAGACCAGCTGGGTCTGCTGTCTTTATTACATTATGACAGACCAGCTAGATCTACTGTCGCTTTTATAATATGACAGTCCAGCTAGATCTGCTGTCTCTATTATATTATGACAGACCAGCTAGATCTACTGTCTCTATTATGTTTTCACAGACCAGCTAGATCTACTGTCTCTATTACATTTTGACAGACCAGCTTGATCTACTGTCTGTATTGTATTTTGACAGACCAGCTAGATCTACAGTCTTTATTACATTATGACAGAACTGCGAGATCTACTGTCGCTTTTATAACATGACAGTCCAGCTAGATCTACTGTCTGTATTGTATTTTGACAGACCAGCTAGATCTACTGTCTCTATTACATTATGACAGACCATCTCGATCTACTGTCTGTATTGTATTTTGACAGACCAGCCTCGATCTACTGTCTCTATTGTATTATGACAGACCAGCTAGATCTACTGTCTCTATTGTATTATGACAGACCATCTATATCTACTGTCTCTATTGTATTATGACAGACCAGCTAGATGTACTGTCTCTATTATAACATGACAGACCAGCTAGATCTACGGTCTCTATTATATTATGACAGACCAGCTGGATCTACTGTCGCTTTTATAACATGACAGTCCAGCTAGATCTGCTGTCTCTATTATATTATGACAGACCAGCTAGATCTACTGTCTCTATTATGTTTTGACAGACCAGCTAGATCTACTGTCTGTATTGTATTTTGACAGACCAGCTAGATCTACTGTCTCTGTCTTTATTACATTATGACAGACCAGCTAGATCTACTGTCGCTTTTATAATATGACAGTCCAGCTAGATCTGCTGTCTCTATTATATTATGACAGACCAGCTAGATCTACTGTCTCTATTATGTTTTGACAGACCAGCTAGATCTACTGTCTCTATTACATTTTGACAGACCAGCTTGATCTACTGTCTGTATTGTATTTTGACAGACCAGCTAGATCTACAGTCTTTATTACATTATGACAGACCAGCGAGATCTACTGTCGCTTTTATAACATGACAGTCCAGCTAGATCTACTGTCTGTATTGTATTTTGACAGACCAGCTAGATCTACTGTCTCTATTATGTTTTGACAGACCAGCTCGATCTACTGTCTCTATTACATTTTGACAGACCAGCTTGAACTACTGTCTGTATTGTATTTTGTCAGACCAGCTATATCTACTGTCTGTATTGTATTTTGACAGACCAGCTAGATCTACTGTCTTTATTACATTATGACAGACCAGCGAGATCTACTGTCGCTTTTATAACATGACAGTCCAGCTAGACCTACTGTCTGTATTGTATTTTGACAGACCAGCTAGATCTACTGTCTGTATTGTATTTTGACAGACCAGCTCGATCTACTGTCTCTATTGTATTATGACAGACCAGCTAGATCTACTGTCTCCATTGTATTATGACAGACCAGCTAGATCTGCTGTCTGTATTGTATTTTGACAGACCAGCTAGATCTACTGTCTTAATTACATTATGACAGACCAGCGAGATCTACTGTCGCTTTTATAACATGACAGTCCAGCTAGATCTACTGTCTGTATTGTATTTTGACAGACCAGCTCGATCTACTGTCTCTATTACATTATGACAGACCAGCTCGATCTACTGTCTGTATTGTATTTTGACAGACCAGCTCGATCTACTGTCTCTATTGTATTATGACAGACCAGCTAGATCTACTGTCTCTATTGTATTATGACAGACCATCTATATCTACTGTCTCTATTGTATTATGACAGACCAGCTAGATGTACTGTCTCTATTATAACATGACAGACCAGCTAGATCTACGGTCTCTATTATATTATGACAGACCAGCTAGATCTACTGTCGCTTTTATAACATGACAGTCCAGTCAGATCTACTGTCTCTATTATGTTTTGACAGACCAGCTAGATCTACTGTCTCTATTACATTATGACAGACCAGCTAGATCTACTGTCTGTATTGTATTTTGACAGACCAGCTAGATCTACTGTCTCTGTCTTTATTACATTATGACAGACCAGCTAGATCTACTGTCTGTATTGTATTTTGACAGACCAGCTAGATCTACTGTCTCTGTCTTTATTACATTATGACAGACCAGCTAGATATACTGTCGCTTTTATAACATGACAGTCCAGCTAGATCTACTGTCTGTATTGTATTTTGACAGACCAGCTAGATCTACTGTCTCTATTACATTTTGACAGACCAGCTTGATCTACTGTCTGTATTGTATTTTGACAGACCAGCTATATCTACTGTCTGTATTGTATTTTGACAGACCAGCTAGATCTACTGTCTGTATTGTATTTTGACAGACCAGCTCGATCTACTGTCTCTATTGTATTATGACAGACCAGCTAGATCTACTGTCTCCATTGTATTATGACAGACCAGCTAGATCTGCTGTCTTTATTATATTCTGACAGACCAGCTAGATCTACTGTCTCTATTATGTTTTGACAGACCAGCTCGATCTACTGTCTCTATTACATTATGACAGACCAGCTCGATCTACTGTCTGTATTGTATTTTGACAGACCAGCTCGATCTACTGTCTCTATTGTATTATGACAGACCAGCTAGATCTACTGTCTCTATTGTATTATGACAGACCATCTATATCTACTGTCTCTATTGTATTATGACAGTCCAGCTAGATCTACTGTCTGTATTGTATTTTGCCAGACCTGCTAGATCTACTGTCTCTATTATGTTTTGACAGACCAGCTCGATCTACTGTCTCTATTACATTTTGACAGACCAGCTTGATCTACTGTCTGTATTGTATTTTGACAGACCAGCTAGATCTACTGTCTCTATTATGTTTTGACAGACCAGCTCGATCAACTGTCTCTATTACATTTTGACAGACCAGCTAGATCTACTGTCTCTATTACATTTTGACAGACCAGCTAGATCTACTGTCTCTATTGTATTATGACAGACCAGCTAGATCTACTGTCTCTATTGTATTTTGACAGACCAGCGAGATCTACTGTCTCTATTGTATTTTGACAGTCCAGCTTGATCTACTGTCTCTGTCTCTATTATATTATGACAGACCTTCTAGGTCTACTGTCTCTATTGTATTATGACAGACCAGCTAGATCTACTGTCTCTATTGTATTTTGACAGACCAGCTACGTCTACTGTCTCTATTACATTATGACAGACCAGCTAGATCTACTGTCTGTATTGTATTTTGACAGACCAGCTAGATCTACTGTCTTTATTACATTATGACAGACCAGCGAGATCTACTGTCGCTTTTATAACATGACAGTCAGCTAGATCTACTGTCTGTATTGTATTTTGACAGACCAGCTAGATCTACTGTCTGTATTATATTTTGACAGACCAGCTAGATCTACTGTCTTTATTACATTATGACAGACCAGCGAGATCTACTGTCTGCTTTTATAACATGACAGTCCAGCTAGATCTACTGTCTGTATTGTATTTTGACAGACCAGCTAGATCTACTGTCT
>NW_026285293.1:0-1757 GCF_023373465.1 Oncorhynchus keta | reverse complement strand
CTAGATCAGCTGAGTAATCTACCACCTGTCTCAGACCACTAGATCAGCTGAGTAATCTACCACCACTGTAGAACAGCTGATTGTGTTGTTAGATGTTTTTGCCCTTCCACGTGACTTTTATACACAGAAGATCTCTGCTAAGCATAGAATCACATGGTGTGTATCCGTCTCTCTGTGACTGCAGATGAATTCCAGAACAAAGATTGAACCAACGTCTTTGCAGTTGATTCAGAGCAAGGGACATCTACAAATGTGCTTCCAAATGAAAGCCGAGATTGACTTCATTAAACTGACTTCATTAGAACATAAACAGTAGGCTTCAGGCCATATTTCAATCATATTGTTCCAATATATTGAGTTATATTTTGCTACTTTGTAGGCTACTGTCTACTGTAATATGTCTCAATATGACAAAGTGTGTGTCCTAACATGAACACAATGATGCGCTACTGTCTGGGATTTGTCTCAATATGTTTCATGATGTGTATCCTAACATAGAACACAGTCAAGTCTGTGATTTAGTGCATTTTATTGGGTAAAATTAGAATAGCCTCCACTGCATGACTTGCAGCCATAGGCGGTAATAGAAGCTGATCGGTGGTCAGTATTGTGAGCATAATTATAATGTCAAGGAAATGTTTGAAAGGAGAAAGCTGATCTAAGAGCAGAGCTCCCTTTCTTTCCATCCTATCAGTACTGACACAGGCTCCGCCATCTCGTGATACCTTGTAGTGCTGCTGATCCGGTTGCTACTGGTCTGACTGAGGATATGAACTCTGACCTGTTCACCAGGCGTGCTACGTTGCCCTTGTGCGTTGTAAATAAAAACAAATATATTCCTTGGAAATAGGAACACAAAATAAAAATAATGACGACTATAAGGAGAACCAGTACTGAGTCAATGTGCAGGGTACCAGGTAGTTGAGGTAATAATGAGACTATAAGGAGTACCAGTACTGAGTCAATGTGCAGGGTACCAGGTAGTTGAGGTAATAATGAGACTATAAGGAGTACCAGTACTGAGTCAATGTGCAGGGTACCAGGTAGTTGAGGTAATAATGAGACTATAAGGAGTACCAGTACTGAGTCAATGTGCAGGGTACCAGGTAGTTGAGGTAATAATGAGACTATAAGGAGTACCAGTACTGAGTCAATGTGCAGGGTACCAGGTAGTTGAGGTAATAATGAGACTATAAGGAGAACCAGTACTGAGTCAATGTGCAGGGTACCAGGTAGTTGAGGTAATAATGAGACTATAAGGAGAACCAGTACTGAGTCAATGTGCAGGGTACCAGGTAGTTGAGGTAATAATGAGACTATAAGGAGTACCAGTACTGAGTCAATGTGCAGGGTACCAGGTAGTTGAGGTAATAATGAGACTATAAGGAGAACCAGTACTGAGTCAATGTGCAGGGTACCAGGTAGTTGAGGTAATAATGAGACTATAAGGAGAACCAGTACTGAGTCAATGTGCAGGGTACCAGGTAGTTGAGGTAATAATGAGACTATAAGGAGAACCAGTACTGAGTCAATGTGCAGGGTACCAGGTAGTTGAGGTAATAATGAGACTATAAGGAGTACCAGTACTGAGTCAATGTGCAGGGTACCAGGTAGTTGAGGTAATAATGAGACTATAAGGAGTACCAGTACTGAGTCAATGTGCAGGGTACCAGGTAGTTGAGGTAATAATGAGACTATAAGGAGTACCAGTACTGAGTCAATGTGCAGGGTACCAGGTAGTTGAGGTAATAATGAGG
>NW_026285292.1:110000-119442 GCF_023373465.1 Oncorhynchus keta | reverse complement strand
AACATGGGAAAGAGGAGGGTTAATATAGAGAGGGAAGGGTGAAAGAGAGAAATGGAAGGAAACATGGGAAAGAGGAGGGTTAATATAGAGAGGGAAGGGTGAAAGAGAGAAATGGAAGGAAACATGGGAAAGAGGAGGGTTAATATAGAGAGGGAAGGGTGAAAGAGAGAAATGGAAGGAAACATGGGAAAGAGGAGGGTTAATATAGAGAGGAAGGGTGAAAGAGAGAAATGGAAGGAAACATGGGAAAGAAGAGAAGTGTGTGTGTTTTCTCTCTCCTCTCTGGTGTTGCTGAGTGACAGGGTAAATCTCTCAGTCACGGTTATGGTCATGTAGTGTGGAAAGCTCAAGAAGACAAGTGTGTGTGTTTTCTCTCTCCCATCTGGTTTAGATAGTGTGTCTGTCAGTCACGTGTTATGTTCATGTGTGTGTGCTGTGTCCCCATCATCTGTGTGTGTGTGTGTGTGTGTGTATGTTTATGTGTGTGTGTGTGTGTGTGTGTGTGTGTGTGTGTGTGTGTGTGTGTGTGTGTGTGTGTGTGTGTGTGTGTGTGTGTGTGTGTGTGTGTGTGTGTGTGTGTGTGTGTGTGTGTGTGTGTGTGTGTGTGTTGCTGGCTTTATCCCAAGACCACCATAAATCAAGAGCAGTGCCCTTACTATATCACACAACATAAAGGTTTTTGATAGCATATCATGTGGCACTTCTGAGGTGGACAAAAATTTTCAGCATGATTGTGTTCAGTTTGGTTTATCCTTAATGACCAGTCTCCAGACTAGACACATCTCTAGACAGCGTTAGCTACATCTTTCAGAATTGAATTGAATCATTCATTTATTTAACCAGGTAAATAAATGAGGAATAAATTCTTCCTTTCTTCGTTCTGTAATGACCCGACCACGAAGCAGTAAGAGAGAGGGGGGTGAGGGGAGGCTGGGTCAACACAGTTACTATAGCAACACTAAAGAGTCACACAACATACTACTCATGTGAACGTCCAACCCCGTCCTGTAGTTACAATAACAGGTCTTTTATTTCTTTATTAGGATCCCCATTAGGTGTAACGAAAATAGCAGCTACTCTTCCTGGGGTCCAACACAGAACATTAATAGACCAGAACAGTTCAAGGACAGAACTACATACATTTAAAAACAGCACTCATAGTCTACATATCAATGCATACACACAATATCTAGGTCAAATGGGGGAGTTGTGCTGTGAGGTGTTGCTTTATCTGGTTTTTTTAAACCAGGTTTGCTGTTCATTTCAGCAATATGAGTTCTTTGCAATAATGGCTCTATATATTACTGTACACTTTCTTGAATTTGTTTCTTGAATTTGGGGACTGTGAAAAGACCCCTGGTGGCATGTCTGGTGGGGTAAGTGTGTGTCAGAGCTATGTGTAGATTGACTATGCAAACTATTTGGAATTTTCAAAACATGTTTCTTATAAAAAGAAGAAGTGACGAAGTCAGTCTCTCCTCAACTCTTTGCCAAGAGAGACTGGCAGCATAGTAGTAATATTAGCCCTCTGATTACAATGAAGAGCAAGACGTGCCGCTCTGTTCTGAGCCAGCTGCAGTTTAAATAGGTCTTTCTTTGCAGCACTTGACCACATGACTGGACAACAATCAAGATAAGACAAAACTAGAGCCTGGAGGACTTGCAGTGTGGTGTCATAAAAGCAGAGAATCTCTTTATTACGGAGAGACCTCTCCCCATCTTTACTACCATTGAATCTAGATGTTTTCACCATGACCATTTACAATCTAAGGGAACACCAGGTCTAGAACTTACTTTACACTTTGCACTCTGACTTTATGACATTTGACCGACATCCCATCTCTATACATGACCCTTGAACTTCTATGAAATCACATTATACGAAAACATGCAGATGAAGCATAAAATAATCTGGTGTGTGGGCAGTTTCATAAAACGTCATAATCTGTCATATAAAGCGTTTTAATCTACTGTATCATAATCCATTTAATCCAGACATCAGGCTCAGCCAGTAGCAGGCAGGCAGTCAGCCAGTTTAGTCAGTCAGCCGATGGCAGTCAATCAGTCAGTTTGATAGTCAGTCAGTCAGTAGTTGACAGTAGTGTTATCAGTCAGACAGTCAGTCAGTCAATCAATAGCTGACAGTAGTGTTAACAATGAGTCAGTCAGTAGTTGACAGTAGTGTTATCAGTCAGACAGTCAGTCAGTCAATCAGTAGCTGACAGTAGTGTTAACAATGAGTCAGTCAGTAGTTGACAGTAGTGTTATCAGTCAGACAGTCAATCAGTAGCTGACAGTAGTGTTAACAATGAGTCAGTCAGTAGTTGACAGTAGTGTTAACAGTCAGTCAGTAGTGTTGCCTGTGTTGTGTGATCTGTGATTTCTAGACATCAATAACCCTTGCTGTGTCTTCTGACTCTTTACCTCATGAGGTCACACTGTAATAAAAATCACATTTGGTAAAACATGATGATGAAGCAGCAAATCTGATGTGTGGGCAGCAGTTCATAATCCATGATAATCTACTGCATCACATCACCAGGCTACAAACTCTTCCGGTGGCAGGCAGTCAGTCACTCCGACAGTATTTGACAGTAGAGTTGCCAGTCAGTGTGTGGTTGTGTGATTTATAGAGAATCAATGGCCCATGCAGTCTCTGTCTGTCTGTGGGTTCTGGTGATCAGTCAGAGTAACAGAGGAGAAAGCTGTGATAACAACTGATGAGAAAAAAGGCCAAATGGTAGTGTGTATGTATGACTAAATCAAAAGTTCTCCCATGTCACCCGCTCCTCCGCACTCCACACTGGCTTCCAGTCGACACTCGCATCCACTACAATACCATGGTACTTTCCTACGGAGCAGCAAGAGGAACTGCCCCTCCCTACCTTCAGGCTATGCGCAAACCCTACACCCCAACCCGAGTACTCTGTTCTGCCACCTCTGGTCTCTTGGCCCTACCACCCCTACAGGAGAGCAGCTCCCCCTCAGCCCAGTCAAAGCTCTTCTCTGTCCTGGCACCCCAATGGTGGAACCAGCTTCCCCTTGAAGCTAGGACATCAGAGTCCCTGCCCATCTTCAGAAAACCATCTGAAACCCTACCTCTTCAATGAGTATCTTTGGAAGGTTGACAGAAGCCTGATGCTGGTGGCAGGAAGAAGAGGGACCAACTGTTTGATATCTCGACCCATCCTCGGCGCCATGTGGCACTGTGCTTGCTGTCGAGGAGAACACAGACAATACTGTGGAAGCCCGGCTCTTCTGAAGACTCAACTGATCCAGGATCGCCAGAGTTCTAACTATCACTTTTGTGGCTGAACCGACAAAGGAGTCAGTGACTTTTCCCAGGTCATATCCATAGACTTGCTCTCCATGTCGACGATGAAGTCAAGAACAAAGTGGACGCGGCGGAGCTCCCTTATGTGAAGATGCTGAACAGAGTCCTGCCCCAGGACACCAGGACTCTGACTGGTCACCTGCTGTGGAGAGATTCAGTGTGTGCTGCGACTGTCAGTCCAGAACCTACCGGTACTACTTCCCATGCTCTGGATGTAGTGTTGATGGCAGCGGCTGCACCCACCACTTCCGCAACCTGTGCAAGGAGTGCTGCAGTTCCAGAGGACCATCCTGTCTGCCACGGTCCAGTCTGTCCATCAAGCTCACCCTACCATGCCCACTGCCACAGACCCATAAGACCTATCATATCTGAGATCAAAGAATGGTCTATCTCTATCACCAGGTATGGTGCATGATGACTGTGCTGCTGCTAATTGGCCAGAAGCTGGCTCCAGAGATAGTGGATCAAGTCCTGGATGTGGATCAAGTCCTGGATGTGGATCAAGTCATGGATGTGGATCAAGTCCTGGATGTGGATCAAGTCCTGGATGTGGAGAGGAATCTCAGGAAACCGGTGTACAGCACGGTGGTGGACTTTCCCTCGGTGCTGTTCCACTGCCATTTTGAGGTGTTGAGCTGGCGCAGGGAGGCTGAGGAGGTGAACCACTCTCTGGCCACGCTGCAGCAACACTGGACCCAGATAGCAGTCAAGACCCAGGTCCCCCCCTTACTATAACTGAGATATGCGGTTGTCCCACCTAACTATTTTAAGATTTAAGTCGCTCTGAATAAGAGCGTCTGCTAAATTACTAAAATGTAAAAACATAAATGTAATGGAAAGTCAATGGAACACGAAGCTAAAATATCACGGTTCAGTTCCATCTGTCTTAGCCTGGAACTCACTGTGATGCTCTCACAACCTCTCTCTGTTATACCTGCCTTCGAAAGAGGACAAGATTGAAATCTATTCTCTATTCTGTGAAAGAGAAGATAACCCACTGGGCATACCACATCATTTCAATGTGGAGAATTGGGTTATATTTGGTAGATACGTATCAATAAGATTCCAACCTATTTTCGCCCACTCAAAACGACAGCCAAACCATTGTTGAATTCCCAATGTGTTATCACTATGCTTTCAACCATCTAAAAGCACAACCAAATTCTAATGGAAAATCAATGTCGGAGTTTTTGGTTTAGTTGTCACCTAAATGTGTTATCACTGCACTTTCAACCATTTAAAAGCACACCAAAGTTCAAATGGAAAATACAATGTCAGATATTTTGTTTATTTATACAACAACTTAATATTGTTTTATTTGATGTGTTATCACTGTGCTTGATCCAATAGTACAACCACATGACCTAGATTGCAGTTAGTTGAGATTGTTATTAAAGTACATGGTGCAAGTGATCAATGAAGTAAAGCCTTACATCAGGCTATTGACTGTCTTACAAAAGTAATAGAGAATTCTCTTTGGTTGACAACGCAACCAAATATCAACATTTAAAGGAGAAGTGCTGCTTGGATAGTTCCATCTGAGCCACTGGCTTAATCCTGTTCTTTAACTTTTATTTTTGGTTGGAGACGTGAATCCAACATATCATTTGTTAACTTGTCGACAAGGTGATAGGCTATTTACCATATTGCAAAAGTGATATTGAATTGTGTTTGATTGTCAACGCAAACAAATATCAACTGTTGAAGGAGATCTTCTGCTTGGTGAGCTCCATCTGTGCCACTGAGTCTGGCTTTAATTCCAGTTTGTCTACAAAGGAACAATTGATCTGTTGGTGTCACGTCTCCATTTCAACCCAAAATGTATGTTAAGGAATAGCGATAAATCAAATCAATTTTAAATGCACTTTAAATACAGTTTGATTTGATTTAATCCTATTCTTTAACTTGTATTTTTGGTTGAGATGGAGATGTGAATCCAACATATTTATGATTAACTTGTAGATTCTATTTGAAATTAACCTTGAAACCCTAGGCCTTTATGTATTGCCTATTCTTAGTTGAATCCTGGGCTGAATTTATAGAATAGCTGTTGATGACTTCCCAAATGTTATATAGGCCTAATAAATAGCATCATTGATGCTATATGATTGATATGTATGATAAGTACGGTTACATTTCATTTGCTCTGTTGAACCTACCCTTTGGAATGACTTCGATAGCAAGTGAATCTTTTAAAACCGATTAAGGATCGGACCCTTTTTTTCAATTTTCACCTAAAATGACAAATCTAACTGCCTTTAGCTCAGAACCTGAAGCAAGGATAATGCATATTCCTGATGCCATTTGAAAGGAAAAACTTTCAAGTTTGTGGAAATGTGAAATTAATGTTGGAGAATATAACACATTAGATCTGGTAAAAGATAATGCAATGTACTTTTTTGTACCGTCATCTTTGAAATGCAAGAGAAAGGCCATAATGTATTATTCCAGCCCAGGCACAATTAAGATTTTGGTCACTAGATGGCAGCAGTGTATGTGCAAAGTTTTAGACTGATCCAATGAACCATTGTATTTCTGTTCAAAATGTTGTATCAAGACTGCCCAAATGTGCCCTAATTGGTTTATTAATAACTTTTCAAGTTCATAACTGTGTACTCTCCTCAAACAATAGCATGGTATTCTTTCACTGTAATAGCTACTGTAAATTGGACGGTGCAGTTAGATTAACACTAATTGAAGCTTTCTGCCAATATCAGATATGTCTACATCCTGGGAAATGTTCTTGTTACTTACAACCTCGATGCTAATCGCATTAGCATACGTTAGCTCAACCGTCCCGAGGGGGACCCACCAATCTTGTAGAGGTTAGGTGGAGATTTCACAACAATAACTCTCATGATAGCAGATTGGTCGTAGTCAGTGACAAATATCAAAAATAAGCTGGGCTTGGTTAAAACCCTGGATGTGAGACCAAAGGGATAGCTGCAGATCAGTCAACTCTCCAGTAAGAGTTGCTGTCCAGCCTATTGCATTCTTGTTTTTTAACGCTACAGCATACAATGACATTCTAGACGATTCTGTGCTTCCAACTTTGTGCCAACAGTTTGGGGAAGGCCCTTTCCTGTTTCAGCAAGACAATGCCCCCGTGCACAAAGCGAGGTCCATACAGAAACGGTTTGTTTAGATTGATGTGGAAGAACTTGACTGGCCTCTACAGAGCCCTGACCTCAACCCATCAAATACCTTTATGATGAATTGAAAGGCCGACTGCGAGCCAGGCCTAATCGCCTGACCTCACTAATGCTCTTTTGACTGAATGGAAGCAAGTCCCCACAGCAATGTTCCAACATCTAGTGGAAAGCCTTCCCAGAGTAGTGGAGGCTGTTATAGCAGCAAAGGGGGACCAACTCCATATTAATGCCCATGATTTTGGAATGAGATGTTTGACGAGTAGGTGTCCACATGCTTTTGGTCATGTAGTATACAAATTCAACATAGATTGTCTGTATTGAAAATTGTTTACAATGATGACATAATCCTGTGTTTGAAATTTTGAGGGAAACAGTTGAGGGAAATTTTACCCACAAAATAACGTAGTTGATTACTTTTTTCAAATCCAATGTATTTTCCTCGTAGATTCCAAATCACAATATGTTGACAAATTACATTTAAAAAACATTGTGAGAAACAGAGAGGGGGACTGACAGAACAAGAAGAAGACTAAGCAAGAGACATAAAAGGGGAGGAAAGAACCATAAAGAGAGTAAGGGGGAGGATGACATGTAGAGGGAATGATAGCTAGTTGTTCTTTCCTACTGTACCCAATCTGGCGGCTGTCAACAGGTCAAAGGTCAAATCAGTGGTAATGACTCGTGTGAAGAGTGATTATCCCCCGTGCAGGCCCCTCACTGGCACACTGCCATTAGTCTCACATACGAGTGCACGCACAAACGGATGCACACACACACACACAGGATCGTATTGTGCTCTTTGTGTGGGGAACAGTGAATAAAGTAGAGAGAACAAGAAATGGAGTAAAAGAGAAAGTGAAAGGTGAGAGTGCACCACTTCTCCTCTTCTCACATCATTTCATTTCGGTCAATTGCAGAGCAGACAGTATTTATTTACTCCCCAATCATAGGAAGATACTGACATTGACACTTCTGATGTAAACACACACACACAGACCCACCCACACAATCCTTGGATGACAAACCAGCTTGTGTTTAGGTTCACTATGTTCTATGGTCTGGTTAATTGCTTTCTAAATAACTGCTCAACATGACTATATGACTTTAGTTCCTATAACAAGGCCATGTCAGCTACCATTACGTCAAGACAAATAGTGTGTGCGTGTGTGTGTGTGTGTGTGTGTGTGTGTGTGTGTGTGTGTGTGTGTGTGTGTGTGTGTGTGTGTGTGTGTGTGTGTGTGTGTGTGTGTGTGTGTGTGTGTGTGTGTGTGTGTGTGTGTGTGTGTGTGTGTGTGTGTGTGTGTGGGCAGCATGGTGATCAGTAGTTTCAGTAGTCCTACATCTTATGTAACCACATACTGCGCGTCTCAAAAACACATGTGAAATAGGACAAATATAAGCACCCACCAAATTATTATTATAATTATTATATTGATGATGATTATTATTACTATAATGATAATTATTATTATTAAAGGGACTGCTAGTCCAGTATATCATAGTAGACTGTTCTAAAGACTATGTGCAGTAATTCCCAACCCATCTATACGGGTATATCATCATGGTGGACAGTGTGTGTGTGTGTGTGTGTGTGTGTGTGTGTGTGTGTGTGTGTGTGTGTGTGTGTGTGTGTGTGTGTGTGTGTGTGTGTGTGTGTGTGTGTGTGTGTGTGTGTGTGTGTGTGTGTGTGTGTGTTTGTAGGGTGTGCCTCTGTATGTTTGTGTGCGTACGTGTCTATACAGTAAGCATGAGTGTGTGCTGATGTAACGTAAACGTTAGTGTCGTCATCTGCATGCTGAGTCACAGGGCAGACAGGACACCATGCAGACCTTTCTGATCGTTAGAATATTGATCGACCCGAGGCAATTTCCTGTCAGGTGACCTTTCCATGACACTCCGGGTTTCTTAATGTTTACCGCTGTCTGATGTGAAGCAGTGAAATCAGAGGTCACAGTCAAGCCACAATATGAAGTTTGTGTGTCAGTCAATCACTATTGTCTATTGACTTTCTCTGACACTTCCTCGGGATTTCTTAAAGGGGGACTGCAACATTTACAGCTGTCTGGAGTCAAGAAACTGAGTCAGGGAAAGGGAGGGAGGAAGGAGGGTGTAGAAAAACTAAGTCAGGGAAAGGGAGGGTGGGAAGCTGAGTGAAGGGAGGCCAGGCGGGAGGGAGAAGAAAGATAAGAAGAAATGTCAAAAAACCTTCCCATCTAGACCAATTTAGTGAGAAACATTGTATAGTTCTTTGAGGGCCTACGCCTGCTCACAGCAGGGTGTTCTTTCACATCCACTGATAAAAGGGAAGGAAGACAATGACTGTGTCCCAAATGGCAACCTATTCCCTATACAGTGCACTACTTTTGACCACGACCCATAGGATCTGGTCAAAATTTGTGCACTATGTAGATAATATGATGCCATTTGGGATGAACACGTTGTCCCCTTTACACTATAAAACGAGGATGCCGACAGACAGAGAAACTTTTGGCCCTGCTAGATAGCTACAGTCAGACCTGGGTTCAAATACTATTTAAAATCAGGTAAAATACTTTGATTGTTTGCCTGCCTGGAGTGCCAGACGGACAGGGTTTAAAGTATTGGGACTATTCAATCAAGCACAGATGAAGTATTTGAAATGATTTCAAATAGTATTTGAACACAGGTCTGGTAGCTACATCATCTGGGAGGATGTCTGTCTATCTAGCTATTTCTCTGTCTGTTTGTCTGTCTAGCTACAGTAGCTCGCATGGCGACAAGACATGACAACTCTGGCCTGTAGGTCTGTCTGTCTGTCTATTTAAGATGACGGGGCCTGGAGCTGTCAGAGAGAGAGAGTAGCCTTCCAGGGGAGTTCTAGTTAGGAAACACATCAGTGAGTCTGACTACAACACATCTGGAGCCCAGGCTGTTAAACCAAAATATACTGACTGAGCTAGCCACGACGGCAGCTAGC